>NC_053493.1:97350244-97375244 GCF_905171775.1 Rana temporaria
CCTATCCATAAATCGGTAATCATCCATAACAATGAGACATTTTCAAACCATTGTCTGCAAAATAATATAATAAAATACGAAATTATCCCATTCCTTTCTTGTCTGTGTCTTATTTTGCCAAATGAAAGAATTGTTTCCAAATATACAAAATTCTCACTGTATTTTTTTTTCTCTAAGATTTTATTGCATCTTTAAAGAAAATGTATCTGATTTAAACATAGCTCCCTGTGCCACTAACCCATCCAACAAAAAGGTCCTTAGGGCGACCTTGATGTTTAGGGCGAATATTGTTTATAAATATGAAATATGGATAAATAATATGTAAACAGTTTGAATATTTTTGCTTGCATAACAAAAATAATAAATTAACCGGTATACAGTATATGCACCAGCATACACACAATTGAATGAATAACAAGTATTATGATCCAGACAGACCCTGTTCAAGAGATTTTTTTTTATATTTGCCTAGCAATTTTAGAGAAGTGCAATAATAATTTAATCTGATTCCCTGCGGGATAAGAAATGTACGAACAAATTCACATTTAAGAATTTTTTTTTTTCATAAAAAAAATTTGTTCTTATACCCTGTTTGATAAAAGTGTAGAATAAAATACAAATAAATCTGCTCCAAGTAAAGATCATGAAGGGCGATATGTACTATGCAAAAAGAAAAAATGCAATTAATATTGCTGCCCCAGAAAAATATATAGGACGAGGGAGTCACTGTCATTAAAGGTAAAAAAGAAAATAAAAAGAAATAAAAAAAATGTAGTTGATTCCCTACAAGTATTTGTGTCCATTACAAATGTGTCAGCTTGGGTGCTTCCTGAATTCTTCCCTGAGAACTGTGGTGAGAAGATAAATCTGTATATGTGGGGTGTGTATCACAAGGTCCATGGTGGTGAGTACTGTTCATTGGTCCAGGTCCACTGTAGTCCATATTGGAGGAGGAATGAGACAGATGAGTAAGACCAAACATGGAGGGCCCTGAATTAGTCATGGATTCCACATAATTGCCCCCTACATAAACGGGGCTTCCCTGTACATGAGGATTGCCATAGCCACCGCTGCCTTGGAGTGCATGGGGATCATATTCTGGGGTAACAGCAGCAGTCCCCGTGTATCTTTTCTGGTGAGGTGGGCAGCTGTTATGGGGGCTGGGGTAGGGAGCAGGCACACCATAAGCGTTTAGATGGGGTTTGTTAAATGCTGGAGGGGACTGAGGGTCATAAGGGACACTGTTGACCATAGAATGCATAGAGTTTAGATATCCCCCAATGGTAGGTTGTGGTACAGGGCTCCTGCACGGTGATGGGCCACCCGATGAAGTCATCATGGATTTCCCTTTTTGATCTTTTTTGTATTTCATACGTCGGTTCTGGAACCAGATCTTGATTTGCCTCTCTGTGAGGTTGAGCAGGTTTGCCATTTCCACCCTTCTGGGTCTGCACAGGTATCTGTTAAAATGAAACTCCTTTTCCAGTTCAACAAGCTGGGCGCTTGTGTAAGCGGTGCGGGCCCTTTTTGAAGAGGATTGCCCCGGAGGGCTTTTGTCTCCAGCACAGCTCTCACCTGCAAAGGACCACACAGTTAAAATACACATAAACAAAGATTTCAGCAGCTGTGAAACATCCTAACAGAACCCCAGGCCCTGGATAGGGGGAGTTAATTCTCCAGCCAAACGCAGGTGTGCCCTCCTTAATAAAATGTTGCAACCATGTGCAGTAACCCATAGCAACCAGCAGTATGTTAGTATCACTCCATTATGGAACACTGGTACTAGAGTGGTTGCTATGGGTCACAGCTAGGGTTGCCACCTCATCCCTTTAAAACAGAACACATATGAATTACACAGGTTCTGAGGCTAATTTGATGTAGGTAAGGCACCAAATTAGTCTAATTACCACCTTAATTAGCCACAGAACCTGTGTAATTCATATATGTTCTGTTTTAAAGGGATGAGGTGGCAACCCTAGTCACAGCACATCATTGCACAGTGGGTGATTGAAAACAGACAAAGGTGGAGCTATTGCCCATAGCAACAAGCAGTGTAACATTGTAAGTTAAAATAAAACAATATATTCCTCTGCTTTATTTTTTATTTCTATAAATAAACCTCATATAATTAAATAAGCTCTCAACGGATTCACTGACCAAAACAAGAAAAGCTCAACAATATGTAAAAGTAAAATCTATTGTTTATATTACACCTACTTCCATACTACCAATGAACACACACACAAAGGGGAATTTACTAAGACTGGAGTAAAGAGACTCTGGAGCAGCTGTGACATTGACAACCAATCAGTATCTAGCTTTTATTTTCAAAGCTTAACTGAACAAGCTAAAGCTAGAAGCCGATTGGTTACTAGACAGAGCTGTTCCAGATTCTGTCTGCTCCAGTTTAAGTAAATTCCCCCTACATAATAAAAAATAAAACAGCATCAAAATATGGAACACTGGTACTAGAGTGGTTGCTATGAGTCACAGCACATCATTGCACAGTGTTTCAAAACTTACTACTACTAATAAAAATAATAACAAAAATTAAACAAAAATGTAATTATAATTAGTAGTAGTAAAAGTAAAAGTAGTAATACTTATTATAAGATATTGCTGCTGCTGCTGCCACTACCACTAATAATAATAATAATAATAATAATAATAATAATAATAATAATAATAATAATAATAATAATAATAATAATATGGAATAAAAAAAGTAATAATAACAATAAAAATAAGTACTGGTAGTAGCAGTAGTAGTATTGTTGTTTTTATTATTATTATTATTATTATAATTATATTGTTTGCAGAAAATCAGCCATGGTTTAATAGAGTGTAGAATGTGATTATATTAATATAGGCAATTAATTGTGTGGGGAGAGGAGGTTGCACACCAATGAACCTCGTCATTTAGTCATATCTCAGCTGCCTATTTGCAGAGCTAGCCGCCATGTTTCTATAGTAGTAAAGGGCCACATGTTATTAGCTGCTTGTCAGAAAGATGGCTTCTCTCCCCTATCCCTTCCCACTATTATGTAGCAGGGCAAACCGACAAGCCAGATGGTAGTGATAACAATTCCAGCCTGCCAAGTTGGTTTGACGTTGTGGTTTTACAGGCACAACATGATGCATAGTAAACACAGTGAATCACAGTCACAGTGTAGCACAATACCCTTAGAAGCAATGTCCACCAAAACAGCAATCTACTTCTGTGTGCTACTACAGCAGAATTCATATTATTGTGTTACATTCATCAACCAAATCCTTCCTGTGCCAGGAGCTAGTTCTATATAGGAGCACAGCAAGCACACTGTTACCCCTCCTACACTCTCTCAGTCTGGACTCTAGTTTAAACCATTATCGTATTATTTATGGATTCGATGTATTTCTCTTCTTATCATTCAGAAGAAGGTAACAAATACGAAACGTTGTATTTATTCCGGTTATATCACAATGCACTGTTCTTTGTAGAACCACGCATGCGTCTCAGGGTGATGAGAGAAGGAGGGGGAGAGGGAATGTGAGTGAGGATAGAGGAGGGGGGAGTGAGAGAGGGAGAGGAGAGAGATCTTACACCATACACTGGTAGATTGGGGCTAGGTCTACTAAACAGCAATTGTATCATACTTACTCAGGGCCTCTGCAGTGTGAACTGAATGTCATGTCACCAAAGACTTGTCATATACAGTTTTCTAGAATCTAATCGTGAAATGAACTGAACTGTCAGACCATCATCTTAGATGAGCTTTCAATATCTCCCCACATTGCTGTGCCACTGTATCAGATGAAATCTAATTACCTCAAATAATTGCATAAAAATTAATTGTCATTACCACAGCTGGTATATGTCTGACAGGCTGTTGTCTGTATTTCAGCTCTGGCCACCTAATTCACAGAAAGCAATTAAGTGGAGTAATGAAGGACTTTTACCTGAACTTTATTTCCCTACAGTCTTCTCGATGGTTTAGTGCTCTACATTGGGATTAAGCTTATGCCAGGGCATCCGGTTAACCTGGCTTGGTGGGCTAGGCAGGTATTTGCAATCAAGATATAATACTGATATATATATATATATATATATATATATATATATAAAACAAAAGGTAGACAGCACCTGCAATTAATATAGCTAAGGCCAGCCCCCAGAGGTCTGCCCTTTCAGGCTCAATATGTATCAGAAAAGTCCAACAGGGTCTTTGACTTTCTCTCCCTCCCTCTCTCTGTATATGGATATATATATATATATATATATATATATATATATATATATATATATATATATATACAGAGAGAGAGAGAGAGAGAGAGAGAGAGATCAAAAAGGTTAGGTAGACAGCACCTGCAAATAATATAGCTAAGGCCAGAAACCAGAGTTCTGCCATTTCAGGCCCAATATGTATCAGAAAAGTCCAAATTGGGCTTTGACTTCTCTCTCTCTCTCTCTTTCTGTCATTCTCTCTCTCTCTCTCTCTCTCTCTCTCTCTCTCTCTCTCTCAATATATATATATATATATATCACCTGCAGAAAAATATAGCCAGGGCCAGCAACCAAAGTTCTGCTATTTCAGGCTTAATATGTATCAGAGAAGTCAAAAAGGGTCTTTGGCTTTCTTTTTATTTCTCTCTCTCTCTGTATATATAGATATATGTCTATCTATGTATACACGTGTGTATTACATATATATATACAGAGAGTGAGAGAGAGAGAGATCAGAAAGGTTAGGTAGACAGCTCCTGCAAATAATATAGCTAAGGCCAGCAACCAGAGTTCTGCCCAATATGTATCAGAAAAGTCCAAATTGGGCTTTGACCTCACTCTCTCTCTCTTTCTCAATCTATCTATCTATCTATCTATCTATCTATCTATCTATCTATCTATCTATCTATCTATCTGTCTGTCTGTCTGTCTGTCTGTCTGTCTGTCTGTCTGTCTGTCTGTCTGTCTGTCTATCTATCTATCTATCTATCTATCTATCTATCTATCTATCTATCTATATAGATATATATCACCTGCAAAAAATATAGCCAAGGCCAGCAACCAAAGTTCTGCTTTTTCAGGCTTAATATGTATCAGAGAAGTCCAAAGGGGTCTTTGACTTTATTTTTATTTCTCTCTCTATATATATATATATATATATATATATATATATATATATATATATATATATATATATATATATGTGTGTATACATGTATATATACACAGAGAGAGGGGAAGAGAGAGATATAGATAGGTAGATAGGTAGATAGATAGATAGATAGATAGATAGATAGATAGATAGCAGAAAAGGTAGGTAGACAGCACCTGCAAATAATATAGCCAAGGCCAGCAACCAGAGTCTTTCAGGCCCAATATGTATCAGTCCAAAAGGGTCTTTGACTTTCTTTTTATTTCTCTCTCTCTCTCTCTCTCTCTCTCTCTCTCTCTCTCTCTCTCTCTCTCTCTCTCTCTATATATATATATATATATATATATATATATATATATATATATTCTCTCTCTCTTTCTCTCTGTCTCTCTCTAGCATATATGTCTCTCTCATTCTCTCTGTCTGTCTCTCTCTCTCTCTCTCTCTCTCTCTAGCCTCTCTCTCTGCCTCTGTTTGACTTTCTTTTTCTCTGTCTGTCTCTCTCTCTGTCTCTCTCTCTGTCTCTCTCTCTGTCTCTCTCTCTCTCTCTGTCTCTCTCTCTCTCTGTCTCTCTCTGTCTCTCTCTCTCTATATATATATATATATATATATATATATATATATACATATCCATATCCTAAATGGCAACCATCTTCAATAATAAAGTAAAACAAACATCTTAACAACAATTACAGCACCTGGCAATGCACACCATGTGTTTGGTTCTCATACAATGTATGTAAAATACATTCCTGCCAATTAACCTCTTTAAATTGTCATCAATCGATCACCGAAAAGACTAGCATTGCAGAAAATGATGGTGCACTAATTTGACTTTTTTTTTTTATAATTAAAAGATAATATATTACAAAATGAGCCCACAAATTAGTTGAACGATATGTTCTGTATGAATTAAAGAAGCAAACCATTTGCTGTGAATTGCCTATAAGAAAAAAAAATGAAGAAGGGAGAGAAAATGAATGAATGAATGAATTAGTTCTTAATGGTGACTGGGGTGTTTCCAAACTGTGCAAAGTCACTGAGAGGGGGGATACCCCAATTTTTTTTAATGACCATCATAAATGGGACAAACTTCTGGAGCTTAAACCAAGCAGTGCCGTGACAAGTGTCAATCCACAGGCAGTGTGTATGTGTGTGTGTACCTGTGTAGTGTAACTTAGTGTCCGGGACAAAGGTGCCTTTACCTGAACTGGAGCTCCCTGTGGCTTTCTGCTTTATGTTCTGCCGAGATTCTTTCATCCAAGGGAAAATATGCTTTGACATGGTAGGTGAAGTGATGTTTGTGGCCTTGGTGGTGGAAGTTGTGGCTGCATTACTGGCATTTTCAGGTGGGGACACAGAGGGTGGTGTTGGCTGCTGCTGATCTGAGATGACCGGGGCTTGGTTTGATTGACTGTTCACAGCTATCATACAACTTTCGTTGATGTCATTGGCCTTGTGATGTGGCACTGTACCGCCAGGTGACTGCAGCGAGCAGGCAGGTCGATGATAGTCACTTTCCACCAGTGATGAGGAAGGGGGATATTGCTGCTGACTTGCATTATAAGTGAAACCATTTGCTCCTTGGTAGGGGTATCCACCATAGATCGCAGAGCTGTCGTAGTAGGTCGCTTTTTGCATTTCGTTGTTTCCCAATATTTATTTCACAAACTGACAGGGTCTTGACACCCGTAAAGAATAACATTGGCACCCCTCTGTCACGTGGCGCTGCTCGTCCAATGGCCTCTCTGGTCAGACCTGTGTTGGAGAAGGAGCACAGTGAAGTGAAGAAATAGGAGAGATCCATCTTACTTACAATAGCTAAGTGACATGAAAGCCATAAAGGAAAAAGTGTTCAGCAATATTGAGAAGTGTGTATTAAGATGATAGGGCTTCTCACTAACGTTCAAGTAATTCGCATTTGGCCAGAAATTACAGTTAAATGCAATCTGAATAACTACATCACAGCCTAGGCTGTTCACACACATCTCCCCCCCCCCCACCCACCCCACCATCAACAAATAGAAACAAGTACCTACATGATACCACTGCCCCCTTGTCACTCACATGTGTACACAGGGAGGTAGGTAGTAGGTGCACAGCATATACATTTATACACTGGTGGGCATAGTGGAAATAATACCAAAATAAATCTGTGCACACCCACAGTCTGTTATATCTATAGCACGCACAGTGAGGCTAATTTACTAAAGGAGTTGGGAATATTCACACAATACACTTCAATTAGCCAATCATATAAAAAGTAAATGTTGCCTACTTTTTTTATCTGCATATGATTGGATCATTTAAGTGAATAGTCACACACTTTATTCTTACTTTTATTTTTTTATTCTTTTAGTTATTAATAATAAAAACAGCCTCATCCTGTATCTTTCTATGGCACACACACACACACACACACACACACACATAGTTATCACACATATATACTATATGTTTATTATATAAATACAGAAAACGTGGATGCTGATATTGTAAATGCAAAATAAACACAATTTGTTTGTATCTATATCATCTACAGATATCCTGGCATTTGTTAGGGAGCATGTATGTGTATATTTACATTTGGTACTTGAATATGTACACAAACAATAATATACATTCACACACACCTAGGTGTTTTAACGTTCTTTTTTTATTATTATTATTATTATTATTATTATTATTATTACATATTTACATATATAATTTTCAGAATTAAGCAAGTCAAGTACAAACAGAATCTCTCAAAGAACATCCACAGCATCTAGGTGTTTTATAGGGAACATTGTTTTTGTTTTTTACTTTATTTTTTTACACTAATAAATTATTCCAACAGCTACAGCCCTGGCTTATATGTAATATATGATATATATATATATATATATATATATATATATATATATATATATATATATATATATATATATATATATATATATTTTAAATATATATATATATATATATATATATATATATATATATACATATATATATATATATATTATTAATAATTATATAAACGTTTAAGCACACAACCCAAGTCCATAGGAAGCTGGTGTGGTGCACACAAAATACACACCGAAGTTTAGTCCTCAAACATACACATATGACCCAGCCTCACTGATCTGATAAACCCCATGTAAAAACGATAACCTCAGCTCTTGGTGCTTATTGTAAATTACAGGTTATTGTACATTCAGGGCACACTATTGACTCAGCAAACAATCGTTTATCAACTTCTAGATACAGCTTCCCAAACACAGGCCTACAGAACACAATTCTAATGTCATCCAGATGAAAAGTCTGCATCCACCTTCCTGGGCTCAATAATATAGCACAGGGACATGCCCACTATAAACATGTATAGAACACATATATATATATATATATTAGATAAGTCTGCATCCACCTTCCTGGGCTCAATAATATAGCACAGGGACATGCCCACTATAAACATGTATAGAGTATAGAACACATATATATATATATATATTAGATAAGTCTGCATCCACCTTCCTGGGCTCAATAATATAGCACAGGGACATGCTCACTATAAACATGTATAGAACATATATATATATATATATATATATATATATATATATATATATATATATATATATATATATATATATATATATATATATATCAGATTAATGAATGCATGCCTTATGTAAGAACTACACCACTAGTTAGAAATATATTTAAGTCGATTGTTGCCGCCTGGCTTTTAATAACACAAAGCAGCAGTATGATACAACCAGGACTGTCCCAAGGCCAACGCTATTTACTATACGACCGCCTAGGCTGCTTAATATACTGAGCTCCACATATGGTAGATACATGAACAAAAATACAATGCTAAATAGATTCATAAGTAACTTAAAAAAAAGTCATAGGTCTTGTAATGTGATTTGTCGTCGTGAAATGTACACAATTCTACCTGTTAAAACATGATGGATTTGAAAAAACACCAGGAACCAGAAAGACCAGCAGCGTTCATCTCCATGACCACGGCATGAACTTTGTGTGCAGCCCCTAACGATAATAGGCTCTGTCTTTGCAACTGCCCTGCAATTTGATGTATGGGGGTCATTTGGCTAGCGAGAGAGTAGATGATGGAAACACAAGCCATAAAATACTTCTAGGATCCTGACTATCTTTTGTTAAATCTTCATGTTTACCTATGTCCAAATAACTATTCAAACTTTTAGCCACAAGACAAAAGCAAAAGCATTCAAAACGCCTCCAAAGCAAACTGCAAGAACTTATATAAATATATAAAAAAAGCTACATTTCAGAAACTGCTCTCATCTTAGTACAAAGCAAAGGGAGTGGTAAAACATGGGAAAATTGTTATATATATATATATATATATATATATATATATATATATATATATATATATATATATATATATATATATACTAGTTTGTTTTAAAATCTATACTTTTATGTTTGTATTTACATTCTTTTTAAATTAATTTATGTATCAAATATAAACATAATAACAGAAAGAATTAGCTAAACATTACAAATCCCTAACAGGCCTAAAGTTACCATGGTACGTTTCCAACTTTTTTTTTTTTTTTTAGATGGGGGTTGCACTTTTTCCCCATAAATTTTTACAGTGTTATAATTATAAATAATATCTGTCTAACTTGAGAATTTTATTTAGTTATAGTTGTACCCTTTTATACCCTTTTCCTTAAAATTTACATTACACACTTCTAAAAATCCACCATTCCTCCCAGAGCCAGTATTCCACCCAAAATATAATAACTGGAGTATGAAAACGATGAACTGAAAAGCAACATGCCAGTGGGCCTTTATTAACCCATTCTTTTCTGAGAAGACCCTGTAAGAGGCATTATTTACCCGACATGCCCCCTTAGCCTAGCAGTACAACAATATTTCACCCAATGTTATTATCGAAAATTAGATTTATATTTGCAGCTCAAACTGGCAGAATTAAATGGAGTAGGAAGGTAAACTGTAAAAAAAAAAAAAAGTATTTTATTGAAAGCAAAAATAATATAGATACAAAGTCCCAGCCTGCTTTACTGTTGTAAGTGCAACCATGTTCTTAGTAGTTATTTACTGTGTCCTAGAGAAGAGAAGGGGGAAATATTTGGAGGTGAAGATAAAAAAAAATGAGTAATCTCCTAGATTCAATGGGCAGATAGCAGAGAAACTGTGTGGAGACGAGAAAACAGCCTGTATTAGCAAACTATACGTATCAGTCATTTCTTGAAAGGAAGCTGGAGCCTGTGAACTCTTCTTGAACTGAGATTTAAGACTATGGTCATAAATCACTGGGACATAAACTCCAACCATTCAGAAGTGATAGAGGATTTCTGGCCGTCTTACCTTGGATTCTGACGACTGACGCGGAACACAACAGACTGTCCTCCAGTTCGGCTTCAGAACCAGCAGATCTGGGTCCCCCCACCCTGACTTAATTCCTAGGCATAATGAAGGGGGCAAGGACAGCAAAGCACTGCAAGCTCTATCACCTAGCAGGCAAAGCAGGCACAACACGACCTCAGGATGAGAACAAGCGCTCAGGAAATCTCAACAAGAAATGGTCTGCCAAAAAAACTGGACAACCCCTAAGGTTACATATGGGCGACCCCGGTCACCAAGATAAGAGCTATCAACTCTCAGGGCTTTCCAAGTGTAGTTCCACAGACACAAAAATGGTATGTTTCTCCTTACAAATATTGCCTGCTGAATGATGCTAGATTCCAAGGAGAATATTCATCTGGGAACTGGGATGTGTTGGGGGGGAGTGGGGGAAAAAAAAGAGAGAAAGACATTTAGGGAGATGGGGTAGACATGGAAAGAAAAATAAAATAACATGAAAAAATTGTGGGAGGAGGATCTAGGACCCTGTGAAAGTAGGCGTCACTTGGGTTCTGGAAAATTATGCTAATGAACAGCCTGCGACTTAAAGGTCTCATTTAAATGGCTTTTTTTTATTATTATTATTTAATTCGCTCCTTTTATCTTATTTCTAGGTGTCTTTCAACGAATGTTAGTTATTTATCACCAAACATATGCCACCAGTCAGTAAAAAGGAGTTTCTAATGATATTCTGAATTATTAATCTATTGATGTATGTGCACTTGATTTCAATCCTAACGTCTAGTAACCTGTCTGCCTTCTCATACCAAATCTGCAGGAAATCTTTTCATTTCTGTTAATAGAAGGGTTTGTGGTAAACGAATAATGACGAATAATGACTATCTGCCCAAAGCGAAATAAAATGCAACCGAATCCCTTTCACGGGCGTTATGCCCTCTTATTTTAGCGTTATTATTTTTCATTGAGGATTAGGACCTAATAAGCGCAACATGGAAAATCTTAAGCCCAAACCAGGTGTTAAAATATAATATGAATGTTGCAGAGGAGCGAGGTTGCTGGGAGAAGGCAGCAAATAAAGTGAAATACATAAAGGACTACATAGGCCGGTGGCCTCTTCTGCATACCAATGGCTTTGTCATTTATGGCTAGGAAAGATTTATTACTCCATGCACCATGGCTGTAAACGGGGCATTAAAACACAGAAAACACTTGCTCCTTACTGCAGATTGCAATGGCACCACTTGAAAGGAGGGAGTCAGGCAGCGTAGGAGGAGAAGGCAGCCAGAAATCCACTACTAGGCATTTTCATTTAAGCCAATACTCAGTGTTGTATTTGATGAAAGCCCACTTTGGTCAATCATTCACCCCACTACTTCTTAAATTTGCTGATCCGAGTTTCTTTTATTTCAATACTGCTGGGGATAGAATCAGCGCCTTCCAAGCTTATGGCTGGACACCCTATACTTTATAATGCCTTCCAGACTGGAGAAAAAGAGAAGAGCATACCCTCTGTTATAACCTACTTACACATGAAATAGGAGGCGAAATGGACCAGAATAAATTCCATGATGATTATGATTTGAAAGGTTTATGCCTCAGACAGGGAGATGTTTATCCCATCCACGGCACCTTTCTCAGGTATTGTTTGTATGTATGTGTGTTGTAAATCAGTTTACTGGAGCTTTATTATGTAGGTCGGGTATTAATGTTGTATAAAGTGATGCTTGATTATTCCCTGGCTTCCAGGTTCTAGAGAGATTGATGGGATCCTACTTATCGTATATATTTACTCCTTATAGCTATATATTGTTTTATAATTGAAATCATGTTTGTAAAATGCTATTATGTGTGCAATAAAAAAAAGTCTGACTATTCAAAGCTCTTGGCTTGATTGTATATTTATGGAATAGCAACATGAATGTAGACAAGTAAAAATATGACTGGCGAAGCAGCACCTTGGAGGTAGATCTACAAAAGCATTGCACTTATAGCCACTGCTCACTTAATACAACCAGCCACCCTTTATTCCTGTGTAGTAAATATGGATATGATAATATTTATTTATGTAAGAATTAAATCAGAAACTGAAATGCATATTTCTTAAATAAATAAAATTCATTTAATAAAGTGTTCTTTTAAGGTGAATCAGTTATTCAAACCGATATATTCATAAGCCTTTGCTTTATCTACTGAACATAAATTGCATCCTTCAACAAAAATTCTGACTTAAAAGAATCAATGCGATATGTCTTTCAATCTATTTCTCCAAATAAAGAGGAATATGCAAACATGTATAAGATGAATATATACACACGCATATAAATATTTATTATTGTATATATGATACATACACACACACACACACACATATATATATAAACATCTATTCTTGTATAAATGGTCCACACTCACACACATATATGCGTGTGTGTCTACCATATATCTAAGAATAGATGTTTTGTTTATATACGTATGTGTATGTATGTACCAAATGCACAAAAAAAAATATATATATATATATATATATATATATATATATATATATATATATATATATATATACATATATTATTCACACACACATATATTTCTATACCAACACATACAAGGAATTATGCAGCTAGCCTAGCCACCTTCTGGGAAGCATGATTGTAAACCATTTTGGTACATCATCTTATCAAGCTCTTCTGCCCCAATTCACTAGCTACATAAATCAAATCTCAGCACTGTGACCTTTCCTCAAGCGCCACTCATTAGTGCGTGTACTTAATATCCTCACTCTCTCTATGTATTCCTATGCAGCTTTGTACACATTGTAACATGCCAATAATCATATCTATAGGATATGAAAAATAACCACTTCAGCCTTGACCCGATAGTGTTAGGCAGCCTCTTAAATTGTAAAGGCGTTTTGAAGTATCTAGATATGTTATCAACATCTAGACTAGTGCATTTTTTTTTCCCTGTGGCAAATAACACAAAAGAATATATATATATATATACACACACACACACACACACACACACATATATATATATATATATATATATATATATATATATATATATATATATATATATATATATATATATATATATATATATATATATATATATATCAGGTATTTTATTTAAATACATAGATAGCAATAGCTACAGACGGAAAAACACCACTGGGAAAAAAAGAAAATCAGTTACTAAAAAATAAATAAAAAATAAACATTCAAATCACCTAAATACAACACATCAATACCATCATATTTTTATGTGTTGAAATTGCAGGATAATGAGCATTTTTTTGATCCTTATCAAATATTGTTTGTCTGGTGGCTGCCCGCTCAATTCTACAAATAACAGAGGAAGACAAGGGTAGTTTAAAAATAAAAAATAAAAAAACTCCTAAGGAGTCCAGCACTGGTAAGCTTTATAAGCCAAGCATACAGGAAAAATTATTCTTTTTGTTCTATCAGAAGAGATATTAGAAGATGTGAAGAGAGAAGACACCCCAAGAAGCGCAATGGGGAAACAGAATACACACGCAGACCCTAAATCCTCTATTGACCTTTAGCATGACCAGCAATAACTCACACCATTTCTGAACAATCATTCGATATACCTTAAAATAAAATCCATCCTTTCTAACGAAGCATTTAGTCCTATCAGCTTTCCAGTGGGGTCTCGCTGATGGTGGGATCTGGGTTGCAATAATAAAGAGAGCCTCTTGCTGGAGGTGGTAGGGAAAGCACTTGCTCTCAACAGATACTGGAAAGGCGTAATCACAGGAGAAGCTTGGCTGGGTCTCCGCTCCAAATGGCACAATAATTCGCTGTATTATGTGCTCACGTGGTCATACGTCAACTTAAATCCTTTTATTTCAAATAGGGAATGGTGGAGAAACAAGATTTGCAACATTCACCCTCTCCCTACCTTAAATATCACAGAAACCCAAACTCATCACAAGTCCAAGGTCCCCCACTATTTGTTCACTATTCTGGCCAGAAAAAAAACATGTTCCCCTATCTATCACATAGCTGTTGACTCACATACTTCCACAAGTTAGTACAATAGGTACTGAAGGCAGAAGAACACTCACAGGAGTAGGTCAGTCCATGGAGTAGTGCAAGCCTTGTTGACTGATTACTAAGCTCAGCACATATGAGCCATTAGAGAGGCCCATTGAGGAAGGCTTGCTTACTCCCACACATGACACATGTCCCACAGTAGAGGCTAAAAGGCCCTTAATTACCTGACAAATGCAAAACCCGTCTATCCTTCTAGAAGTTTTTTGTTCATCTAAGCACAAGATTCTTCTGAAATGGGTCTGACATTTTTTGGGGTATTCACAAATCCTCCTGTGTAAAGTCCCCTTGAGAAGTAGTTGTCTACAGACTCACAATTACCAGGTGCGTTGTGCTGTTGAATTGCTCTTTGCACTAAAAAAAAATACTATTGCAACCAGCGTGTGTGTGTGTGTGGTGTAGTGTGTGTCTGTGTGTGTGTGTGTGTGTGTGTGTGTGTGGTGTAGTGTGTGTGTGTGGTGTAGTGTGTGTGTGGTGTATGTGTGTGTGTGTGGTGTAGTGTGTGTGGTGTATGTGTGTGTGTGTGTGTGTGTGGTGTAGTGTGTGTATGTGGTGTAGTGTGTGTGTGTGTGTGGTGTATGTGTGTAGTGTGTGTGTGTGTGTGATATACAGTGGTGTGTGTGGTGTAGTGTGTAGTGTGTGTGTAGTGTGTGTGATATACAGTGGTGTAGTGTGTTGGATGATTAGAGATAGACTGATAATAACATTGATAGATAGATAGATAGATATATAGATAGATAGATAGATAGATAGATAGATAGATAGATAGATAGATAGATAGATAGATAGATAGATAAATAGGCTGGCCATACATTGTACAATTTTCTAATTCAATTTCTTTTAGATATACCTTCAACTATGTAGTGGAAGGGCCAGCCGGATTGCATGCAAATTGATATATGGTTTTGGTAAATCTAAAGAAAAACCGTTGAAGAAAATTGTATAATGTATGGCCAGCCAAAGACTAATAATAAAATAGGTAGGTAGATAGATTTGTAGATACATAGATTAGAGATAGACTGATAATAAAATAGGTACATAGATAGATAGATAGATAGATAGATAGATAGATAGATAGATAGATAGATAGATAGATAGATAGATAGATAGATAGATAGATTAGAGATAGACTGAGAATACAATAATTAGATAGATAGATAGATAGATAGATAGATAGATAGATAGATAGATTGATAGATAGATTAGGGATAGACTGATAATAAAATAGGTAGGTAGATAGATAAATTAATAGATAGATAGATAGATAGATAGATAGATGGATAGATAGATAGATAGATAGATAGATAGATAGATAGATAGATAGATAGATAGATAGATAGATAGATAGATAGATAGATAGATGGATGGATGGATGGATGGATGGATGGATGGATGGATAGATAGATAGATAGATAGATAGATAGATAGATAGATAGATTAGAGATAGACTTATAATAAAATAGGTAGGTAGATAGATAAATTGAGAGATAGATAGATTAGATATAGACCGATAAAAAAATAGGTATGTGGATAGATAGAACCACATATAGACACAAATACTCTACACACACACACACACACACACACACACACACACACACACACTCATAGTATACACACCTTAGGTTTAAAAAGATACGTATATGCAAACACATTCAAGTTATTTGGGGGGAGTTTATGGTCAGTGGCCTCTGAACAATAACATTTAAGAAATGAGATCAAGCTTCATTGGTGACACTATTCCATAGGAGATCTCCCCAAGACACAAGCTGAGCCCATGAAAGCGAATAAAACTGATTTTCTGGCTCAGGCTTGTCATTTTCAAGCAAGTTAATGAATATCTCGAACAGAATGAGCCATGGAACAAAAAGCCTCTAAGCAGCAAAGGGGAGCGAAATTAATGGATAATTGGGCAGTTGTTGGGAAGTTCAGGGCAGTCTAAGATGTGTGGCTTCTTCTCTGGACTGGAACACTTAAGAACTGGATGGGACTTGAAGAGGAGCCCAGTCTTTCTGAACTACTTGGTGGAGACTTTACACCACACTTATTTCATTACACTGCACATTAGCAGGTAAATTGCTGTTAGTGTGAATGGAGCCTTAAAAACTGAAATGTATATGTAGCTCACAAGTATCTGTGTCTTTCAGAAATCGAACATTGAAGTGGGTTTACTGGAATGGGCCTGGTGATGAATGGATGAGCATGGAAGCCCTGGGTGGACTGAGTATCACAAGAATTGTGCTTACTTTAGGGAATTTCTGGAGAGTTTGCTCCACAATCCATCTGCAGCCAGGACATATTGACTTTGGATTCCATCTGGGTGGTGCAAACTGATAAATATATACTATATTTTCTGTTTATGTGCAGGACCAACTACAGATTGCTACTACTCGGTTACTCTATTATTACTCCACAATTGTGCTATAATGTATGTAATCTCCAGCTCGTTACAGACACTCAGAAGTGTAAATCTGTGCAGCCCTATTGAGCACGAGGTTGACCACGCCAGGGACACACAAAAGGCTCTTTATCTGACATGGCTGGGATAATGGAAGAGGTTTATGGCCATGGGCATGATAAAATGCTGGACTTTGCTGTTTCTTAAAAACTTTCCAGCAACTTGGCTCTATTTTTATTATGTTATGTGTAGATAGATATTAGATAGTGACATTTTGATACTTTGATCACCTGGGTAGTCACATAACTAAAAGTGGTGACCTAGACGACAACTAAATCATTTACATGCCCGCCTATGTGCACTATCTATGTGCTGTCAAATATTACTACTGTGTTCATTTAAATTGAACCAGTTTTTTTGTTTACATGTATTGTTTTTAGAATGAAATCTACACATCATCCTAAATAATATATATAGAAGGTTGCTAGCAGAACGCTCAGATGCAGGCTAATGCCAAGAAAGGCAGGAGATTAGACTGCAAACTTCAGAGGTGCTGCCTACCCATGGCGGACCCCCTCAAATTTATAGCGCACCATTACTGGCAGGTGTGAACAAAGAAAATCAATAAACTTGTCAACGGGAGTACTTAAGAGTGTAATACTGCTGCGTGTGAAGGGGAGTTTTATGACTGCTTTAAATATCATTAAGAAAAGACAACAGCCGATTTGGGTAGCCATGAAGCTGGTTAAAATGGAAATGCAAAATTCTGCTTTTTTAGCTGTGATCACCTAGTCTGGTGCGATGTTTGAAGTAATCAAATGTGCTGCAGATGGGTTTAGGTTGTGTGTCAGTATTATCCCAAACAAAGTAGCAACATGCAAATACAAATCTTTCCCGGATGGTAAAAATACACATCTGTGCTGAGCAGCTTTAGGAAACTTCCTATTTGAATGTCAACTGGAGAATGGTATATAAATCATGTAGCTGGGGTCCTTTGTCCTGCTAAATTACTGAGAATTCTTCACATGTCCTGTGTCTCCTTAAATATCACTATTTCTTGAGTTACCTGCAAGGATTTGGTGTTTTGTGACACACGATGACTAGTAGCTATTCTGTCATCTTAAATATTTATCAGGGGCATCCTTGTTTAGTGATGACATGAGTGTGACTGTGATAACTTTGTTACTCGGTTCTATGGGTCAGACCAGCAAGAAATACATGTAAGAAGGTATGTAACTACTAAAAAAAAGAGTGTTTGGAATACAAATACTTTAAAATCAGTTTGCAAGGGGGTCAAATAAACCTTCTTTGGGTTACCAAATTAAAAAAATAAAGGATCGATGGATGGATAAATAGAATAAATACATAAATAAATAAACAAATAAAGAATACATCTATCTATCTATATAGAGAGAGAGTGAGAGAGAGATGCACTCACACATACATATTTTGAAAGAAAGAGAGAACACACGAACGAAAATAAATAGATAGATAGATAGATAGATAGATATACAGACATATATATATATATATATATATATATATATATATATATATATATATATATATATATATATAGAATAGAGAGAGAGAGAGAGAGACAGAGATGCACTCACACATACATAGTCTGAAAGAAAGAGAGAACAAAATAAATAAAATAGATAGATAGATAGATAGATAGATAGACAGACAGATATATATATATATATATATATATATATATATATATATATATATATATATATATATATATATATAGAGAGAGAGAGAGAGAGAGAGAGAGAGAGAGAGAGAGAGAGAGAGAGATGCACCCACACATACATAGTCTGAAAGAAAGCGAGAACAAAATAAAGAAAACAGATAGATATACAGACACACACACACATAATATATATATATATATATATATATATATATATATATATATATATATATATACAGGAGAGAGAGAGAGATGCACTCACACATACATAGTCTGAAAGAAAGAGAGGACAAAATAAAGAAAACACATATATATACATGTATATATATACAGAGAGAGAGAGAGAGAGAGAGAGAGAGAGAGAGAGAGAGAGAGAGAGAGATGCACTCACACATACATAGTCTGAAAGAAAGAGAGAGTAAAATAATGAAAATAGATAGATAGATAGATTTGGAATAGAAAGAGAGAGAGATATAGGAGAGAGAGAGAGAGAGAGAGAGAGAGAGAGAGAGAGAGAGAGAGAGAGAGAGAGAGAACGATGCACTCACAAAGAAAGAGAGAATAAAATAAAGAAAATAGATAGATAGATAGATAGATAGATAGATTGATAGATAGATAGAGAGAGAGAGAGAGAGAGAGAGAGAGAGAGAGAGAGAGAGATGCACTCACACATACATAGTCTGAAAGAAAGAGAGAGTAAAATAATGAAAATAGATAGATAGATAGATAGATAGATAGATAGATAGATAGATAGATAGATAGATAGAGAGAGAGAGAGAGAGAGAACGATGCACTCACAAAGAAAGAGAGAATAAAATAAAGAAAATAGATAGATAGATAGATGAGAGAGAGAGAGAGAGAGAGAGAGAGAGAGAGAGAGAGAGAGAGAGAGAGAGAGAGAGAGAGAGAGACAGAGAGAGAGAAGAGAGAGAGAGAGAGAGAGAGAACGATGCACTCACACATTCATATTTTGAAAGAAAGACAGAACGAAAGAAAGAAAATAGATAGATAGATAGATAGATAGATAGATAGATAGATAGATAGATAGATAGATAGATAGATAGATAATTAAAGTATGTCGACATATTCAGAAAAAAATCCAGTCCTTTTCTCTCTTTTGATTGGTGTGTTAGTCAAGATCTCTGCTCTTATCAGCACTCTTTCATATATATTTCTCTATTTAGTCAATACAAGTCGTATGTTGTGCCCCAATAGCAGTAGTGATATTTTTAGGTGTGGCTGAAGCTACCAGTCTTATAGGCTGATTTTGTTGGTATGGATAATAAAGATGACCCACAATCAAAGTCAAATTTCTTTCTGTGTTCCTCAAGCAAGCATGCACCAGGTAAAATTGCACGAGAAAGAATGGAGTATCGAAATGTATCCATGAAAGCAAAAAAATAAATAAAAAATAAATGGCATAACTGGACATATAAAACAAACACAAAAGCTGTGCACACTATATATCAATACATTTATGTTTGCTATAGGAAATTAGTAAATCACACAAGACGTTTACAATGACTGAAATATTACATTTGTGTCATTAAAGGAAATAGCCAATTTAGTGACCATAAATCACGAAATAATGTTGCTGCAATTAGCTATATTTTTGTTAGAATCAGTATCAAGAACCATAGCAGCTTGTGGAAATTGCCATCATATGACTCTATGACACCAGACGTTTAAACTGATTTATTTTTTAAATGTAGCAAATTTCTACTAGTATTGATTCACTTTTGACCTGTTATAAACAAAGTGACGTTAAGCCTATGAAACAAAAAACTGTGACCCTGCTATTTTTGCCATCACATAACAGCATCGCTTGGTTATAGGAACCTTTACCAGGTCATTCACAAAACATACACCTACAATAGATATTTTTTTTCCTGGTAAAAAGGATATGTAAGAGAAAACTAGATATTGTCAGCTGCCAATCAGGTACAAGACTTAACATATCACTCTTCTTTGATCATAGCATTCAAAGTAATTTTATTGCTAAGACACAATCATTATTCTCCCTGTGCTATTCATAGAGGCGGCTTAATTTCATACATAAATCCAAAAGACTAATGAATCGTGGAGATATAATGTCCTCCAACACTCTGCTTTTCCATCGCTAACCAGACTCTCACCCCTACACTTGAGATGGACTGACTTTGTAACTTAGGAGCCAATAACACCCCACCATCCAGGCATGTGGCAATGTCCACACAGAAAATAGACATGAAGGTCTCTATTTCTATAAAGACCCACAGATGCCCCTTCCAATCATATAGCCTCCACAGACTCCAGAAAGAACCTCCTGAAAACTATCTTATAATGGCCTATAAATTCCAATTATTTATGGTACTTACTGAAATTGTCCCTTTTCTTCCTGGTACTTCTTTAAAGGTGCTTCTTAAAAAAAAAAAAAGACTGCCTCGGTAAAACTACTGAGCTGAGAGATTCCAGACAAGATCTGAACTAATCACCATACAAGATCTCCTACTATATGAATATTTAGGTAAACCACGTGAAACAGTTAAGAAAGCAATACATGCCAGAGTGACAACTACAAGCCTGGTTCCGTCTAGCATGCACTGTGCCATACCACACGTTTATGTTGACTCAGGCTCTTCCAGGGAGGGAATTGTACACCAGTGGCTCTCCCATGAAACTACATGTTTCAGCATGCCTTACCAGCCAATACTCACAATTAAACTGCCTACTGAAAACAATTAGACAACCAATTACTTTTCAGAGTCCTGGGAAAAAACATCTATACAGTGCATTTCAGAGGCCTTATAATGGTAACACAACAACACATCATCATCAAGGGCCTGTCTTGCTGTGTTTTGGCTTTATGCCAGTACACTAGATCAGTTGATCTCTTTTCCCATAGAGCCCAACAGTGGTAAAGCAGTACACATCAAATGGTTGCAGGCATAATAACTAGCAGTGCCAGGCACAGATCAGTGTCCTGGACTCCAGGACTAGGCCACAGGGTTCGGATCAAAGCCTCATAGATTTCAAAATGGAAGTTAAAGCTGGACATACATTATACAATTGTCTTATTCAGTTTACTTTAACCCTCCCTGGCGGTATGATTATTTCAGAAAAAAGGTGCTGAAAGCGGTACCATTATTGCAAGGAAATTTGGCGTTTTATACTGTAGGGCCTGTAATTCTTAGGAATAACACACTTCAATCTGACCAAACACGAGTCTAGTAGGCATTTTTTTTAAAAACAAAATTATAAAATTATAATATACTAAATAATTATAAATAATTATAACAAATAATAATATAATTATAATAAAAATTATTCAATAATGTAATCAACTCAAATTCACTGAAATTTGCTCAGTTGCAGAATTGTTGCTGTCGTTACTTTTATTTTTTTATGACGAATTTCCCCACAAATCGCTATCGCACATTCTGCAAGTGATTATAATTTATTATCGCTGTTTTCTAGCTTCTCTAAAATACACTTTTGACATAAAGGGACACTTTTGGTTGCTATGGACAATCTACAGTTTGAGGGAGAAAGAACAGTTTTTATTATATAAAAGAACATGTAGGGCACTGGCAGACCACTAGGGACAAGGGGGGTGTGTATTTTTTACATACAGTACTGTAATCTATAAGATTACAGTATACTGTATGTATTGTGTTTGTTTACCTTTTTGAATTTGGCGCCGTTCTCCGCTCCGTGCGTCGTAACGTCGCAGGGAACGGATATCGGCGGCACACAGAGGCACTGTGTGAATCGCTCACACAGCGCGGTGGCATCGCTGGATCCAGGGACAAGGTAAGTAAACCAAGCCTGTGGATTCAGCGAGGCGAGCCCGAGTCTGACTCGGGGTTACCGATCGCAGCACAAAATCTCACCCGAGTCTGACTCGGGAATACCGCCAGGGGGGTAAATTTACATTCAACTATGTAGTGCAAGGGCTTGTCTGTTTGCATACAAATTGAAAGTGTTTAGGTTTGATCTCATATTATATGGTTCTGGTAAATTGTGCAAGAATATTGTATAATCTATGGCCAGCCTTAAGGGAGTTGTAAAGGAATTTTTTTTTTTGCTGAAATGACTGTTTTCAGGGTATAGAGACATAATAGTTAACTGATTCCAATTAAAATAGATACAAATCAATCATATAATGTACCTGCAGTTTCTAGTTTTGTTTTTGCTGTTGTTTCCTGCTTCTGTGATGTACAGAGCCACAGAGCCAATACAGGGCAGTGATGGTTTGGAAAACAAAACTGATTGGTGCTGAGGGGTTTTAGACACACAGTAATCACACCTCCTTGATTAGTGACCACAGAGAGAAAGCTCCCAGTACTGTGGTCATCAGGAAACAGACAACCAGGAAGTGTGGAGATCATAGAAGAAATACAGCAACTTGAGAGCAAAAATGAACAATGAGGACATGAAAACAGCACTGCATTAAGGTAAAGGAAGCTATTAAGATAAAAAAAAATCCTTTACAAACCCTTTAAGCTGGATACACACAATGCAATTTTCTTTTTCGATTTTTTCTTTTGGATTTACCAAAACCATAAATATGAGGTCAAACCTAACCACTATACAGGTATACCCCACTTTTAAGTACACAATGCGGTTTATTTACTATCGCTGGAGGGTGCAAAGTAGGCTCACTTCTGCATAGAAATCAATGAGCTTGTTCAATCAGGCCTAGTAATAAACCTGGAAGCTCATTGGTTTCTATGCAGAAGTGAGCCTGATTTTGCACACTCCAGTGATAGTAAATAAACCCCATTGTGTACTTAAAAGTGGGGTATGCATGTACTTTCAATTTGTATGCAATCAGGCAGCCCCTTGCACTACATAGTTTTAGGCCCCTTTCACACGGACAGATAGAATGGTGCTTTTCGCTGCAGATTCTCAAGTTATCTACTGCAGCTAAACGCACCATTAACACACTGCGTTTTAGCTGGTTTCGTTACCAGTGCAGATAGAAAAATAGATTGACTGTGTCCAGGAACGATTTTGCGCAGCTATCTGCACATAACTGCAGGTAATCGCAGTGCGCCGTTTCAGCTGTGGATAGCAGCGTGAACAAATAAAAAACAACAGGAAGCACATCAAAATAAAAACGGTTGCTATGGATGACAATAATGGCCAACCGCAGCTAACGCAGCTGCATGTGAACGCAGATAATCGCAGTGTACAAATGCAGCCGATCGCTGTGCCTGGAGTCTTGAATTTCAAAAGGAAAGAAACATGTTTTAACTGCGGCAGAACAGCCGTCCATGTGAAAGGGACTTAAATTGAGTTTAAATTTAACAAAATAAGTTGTATAGTGTGTATCCAGCTTTAGGGTCCATTCACACTGGCTTAAAAATCACTGCTTCTACAGTTTTGCATTTTGCCTGTAGAAGCAGTTCAGTGTTTTTCTATGTGCATACACATTAGGATGATTAGAGGCATATTTTGAGTTTGTGTAATAGGTAGGAAAAAAAAACTTCTGATTTGCATTTCTGATTGGAGCTTTTCTGGCAGAAAAAATGCAAAATTCTCCTAAACGCATCTAACTATGTACAAAAAATTCTCTATGAGCTCTATGAGCTTTTTTTCTGCCAGGGAAACTGACATTTTTTTTAAGCCCAGTGCATGGCGCTTAACTCCAGTGATCTTGCTTTTTAAATCAAATTTAAATGGGCAAATAAAACTGATGTGAGTGTTTGCAGAATCATCTTTGCCCAACTGGCATACAATTGGTTGCCTTTAATAACTCACCTCAATAGAATCTCTTCACCTTGGATACTGTCCCCTTGGACATGCAGACAAGAGGCAAAAAAACATAAAATTCACCAATGAGGCCTACAAGCCTCCACACCAGTGTTATTAGGCAACACTGTAGATTTAACTTCTTCATGAGATTTTGAAACCATTTCAACTCATCTGGATATGTATAATAACATACTTTCTCATGAAGTTGACTGATTAGCTGGGTATATGAATCAGAGCTGTTGATTGCCAGTAATATATATCACATATCCCCAGCACAGTCTTCTATGCAGAAAAAGCTACACGTGATACTGTAATTTGAGAGGAAGGGTGGGTTTTGTGTGCTTTAAACTGCGTGGGGCGCGTTTCTGGCAATATTTACATACTTGTTTTCAAGTGATCTAGTTATGAAAGGATCTATGTAGAGAGGCAGGGGCGGGAACAAATTAATAGTTTATGTTTTACCTTCAGAGCTTAAAACTCTGCCCCACTGTTTTCTTCAATACACTCAGGGAACCAGAGAGGGAATAAGTAGAGTGGTGGGGGCTGAGGTGGACTAGAGAGAGAGAAACAGATG
>NC_053493.1:97380244-97382744 GCF_905171775.1 Rana temporaria
GAGAGGGGAGCATCAATGGCGTATGGCCCAGAGTCAATAGCAGGACAATTACATTTATGGGATCTGTAATTACTTTCTAAACAGACTGACTCCAATAAATCCTCCAGTGAGGAGCCACAGCTACTGAAAGGATAGCCTTTCCCTTTTCCTTGGCCAGCAGGCAACCCAAATGACCTCATGCAGCAAAAGCTACTGATCTTACCTATGTTGCAATGGATTTTCTTCATCCAAGGATAGACCACGGGCTCTTTGCATTTGAGGGCAGCAGAAGCAGCAGCGTTTTTCTCAGTATGGATGCTGTCATTGGACACTCCTATAGGCTCACAGTGCTGGGGTGGCTGTCTGAGGACGTGGCTTTGGAGAAGTTGCTGAGATTGTCCTTTGCCAGGGAGCCCATCCTGGGTGACCCCAGCGTCATGGTTTGGGGTGAGGTGGCTGTATCCATAGGTGGCTTCTTGGTAGGTACTTGGACCTTGGTAGAGAGCCTCTGGAGGAGCCTCGAAGCCCGGTTCCCTCGGCCGCTCGTAGTATTCAGGAGACTGGTTGTGCAAGTAGTTATTTTGGGCATATTCCTCGCAGGGTGGGAATTTGGGCTCGATGTAGTTGGAGTTTATCAAAAACGAACTCATGGCCATTAATTTGTGGAAGTGCAACAAAAAAATACTAATTTTTCTCGCGTTGTCGTTTTTCTCTTCTCCTCTAAAACCCTCCTACTGCCTGTCAAGTGTGCAAAGTTAGCAGGCCACGTGACCGACCTGGCCAATCCCAGCCCTCCCCTGGACCCCGGATAAGGAAACACAAGGATGATAAATGCTTTGCTAGTCAAGCCTTATATACTTAACTGGAGCTGCTGTAAGATCATCAGACTTATAATCGCTGCCAGATATACAGAGGACAACAAAAAGGGATCAATACTATACATAGTGCTCTGTACTAGATCCTATAGTAATAGTAAAGCTCGTCTCTGACTCATCAGCTGTGCCCCTAACACGTAGGACTATGCTACTCAACTGGAGGAAGCCTCTCTGCAATGTAATACTGTATGTAATCCTATATGTAGTATGTACTTCAATCATCTGTAATCCTGCTACATAACTGAAAGGCTGCTGTCTAGACTGCTAATATGTGCTCTGCTTATCACACCACAGTGCCTGCTAGTCTAACATGACAGTTCATGTAAAGTCTTACCTATAGGAGGATACACTGTGATCTGCAAATGGTAGGACATTGTAGTGCAGTTAATTGTAAATTGGTAATAGGACTTCCACATGTTACATGAGAGCTTGAACCCTATAGGATTCACCACATGTTAGCATTAGAGTTGCACCTTATAGGATTCACTACATGTTAACATTAGAGTTGCACCTTATAGTATTCACTACATGTTAACATTAGAGCTGTACCTTATAGGATTCACCACATGCAAACATAAGAGTTGCACCTTATAGGATTCACCACATGCAAACATGAGAGCTGCACCTTATAGGATTCACCACATGCAAACATGAGAGCTGCACCTTATAGGATTCACCACATGCAAACATGAGAGCTGCACCTTATAGGATTCACCACATGCAAACATGAGAGCTGCACCTTATAGGATTCACCACATGTTAACATGAGAGCTGCACCTTATAGGATTCACCACATGTTAACATGAGAGCTGCACCTTAAAGGGTTCACCACATGTTAACATGAGAGCTGCACCTTATAGGATTCACCACATGTTAACATGAGAGCTGCACCTTATAGGATTCACCACATGTTAACATGAGAGCTGCTTATAGGATTTACCACATGTTAACATGAGAGCTGCTCCTTATAGGATTTACCACATGTTAACATGAGAGCTGCTCCTTATAGGATTCACCACATGCAAACATGAGAGCTGCACCTTATAGGATTCACCATATGCAAACATGAGAGCTGCACCTTATAGGATTCACACATGCTAACATGAGAGCTGCACCTTATAGGATTCACCACATGCTAACATGAGAGCTGCACCTTATAGGATTCACCCAATGCTAACATGAGAGCTGCACCTTTATGATTCACCACATGCAAACATGAGAACTGCACCTTATAGAAGGATTCACAACACTGCAAACTTGAGAGATGCATCCTATAGGAGTCACAACACTGAAAACACAAGAGATGCATCCTATAGTAGTCACAACACTAAAGATATGAGAGCTGCACCCTAAAGGAGTCACAACAATGCAAACATGAGAGCTGCACCCTAAAAGAGTCACAATGCAAACATGAGAGATGCACCCTATATAATGATTCTCCATCAACCCACAGGCAATCACATCACTTCATACTAACCTATATAAATCAGCAGAAATTGGGAAGGCAATCCCTTGTGGTATAATGCAGTTTTAGCTAGAGCAGCTGTGTTTCCTTCATAAAGGGGTGTAGGTAGGACTTGGTGTGTGAAGACAGATCAAGCTTGCATACACACCTCTAGCAGCTTGCACTCTATTGAGAAATCACC
>NC_053493.1:97384268-97394268 GCF_905171775.1 Rana temporaria
CCATATCCTAAATGGCAACCATCTTCAATAATAAAGTAAAAAAAAAAACATCTTAACAACAATTACAGCACCTGGCAATGCACACCATGTGTTTGGTTCTCATGCAATGTATGTAAAATACATTCCTGCCAGTTAACCTCTTTAAATTGTCATCAATCGATCACCGAAAAGACTAGCATTGCAGAAAATGATGGTGCACTAATTTGACTTTTTTTTTATAATTAAAAGATAATATATTAAAAAATGAGCCCACAAATTAGTTGAACGATATGTTCTGTATGAATTAAAGAAGCAAACCATTTGCTGTGAATTGCCTATAAGAAAAAAAAATGAAGAAGGGAGAGAAAATGAATGAATGAATGAATGAATGAATGAATGAATTAGTTCTTAATGGTGACTGGGGTGTTTCCAAACTGTGCAAAGTCACTGAGAGGGGGGATACCCCAATTTTTTTTAATGACCATCATAAATGGGACAAACTTCTGGAGCTTAAACCAAGCAGTGCCGTGACAAGTGTCAATCCACAGGCAGTGTGTATGTGTGTGTGTACCTGTGTAGTGTAACTTAGTGTCCGGGACAAAGGTGCCTTTACCTGAACTGGAGCTCCCTGTGGCTTTCTGCTTTATGTTCTGCCGAGATTCTTTCATCCAAGGGAAAATATGCTTGACATGGTAGGTGAAGTGATGTTTGTGGCCTGGTGGTGGATGTTGTGGCTGCATTACTGGCATTTTCAGGTGGGACACAGAGGGTGGTGTGGGCTGCTGCTGATCTGAGATGACCGGGGCTTGGTTTTGATTGACTGTTCACAGCTATCATACAACTTTCGTTGATGTCATTGGCCTTGTGATGTGGGCACTGTACCGCCAGGTGACTGCAGCGAGCAGGCAGGTCGATGATAGTCCACTTTCCACCAGTGATGAGGAAGGGGGATATTGCTGCTGACTTGCATTATAAGTGAAACCATTTGCTCCCTTGGTAGGGGTATCCACCATAGATCGCAGAGCTGTCGTAGTAGGTCGCTTTTTGCATTTCGTTGTTTCCCAATATTTATTTCACAAACTGACAGGGTCTTGACACCCGTAAAGAATAACATTGGCACCCCTCTCTGTCACGTGGCGCTGCTCGTCCAATGGCCTCTCTGGTCAGACCTGTGTTGGAGAAGGAGCACAGTGAAGTGAAGAAATAGGAGAGATCCATCTTACTTACAATAGCTAAGTGACATGAAAGCCATAAAGGAAAAAGTGTTCAGCAATATTGAGAAGTGTGTATTAAGATGATAGGGCTTCTCACTAACGTTCAAGTAATTCGCATTTGGCCAGAAATTACAGTTAAATGCAATCTGAATAACTACATCACAGCCTAGGCTGTTCACACACATCTCCCCCCCCCCCCCCCCCCACCACCACCACCATCAACAAATAGAAACAAGTACCTACATGATACCACTGCCCCCTTGTCACTCACATGTGTACACAGGGAGGTAGGTAGTAGGTGCACAGCATATACATTTATACACTGGTGGGCATAGTGGAAATAATACCAAAATAAATCTGTGCACACCCACAGTCTGTTATATCTATAGCACGCACAGTGAGGCTAATTTACTAAAGGAGTTGGGAATATTCACACAATACATTGTGTGAAGATTCACTTCAATTAGCCAATCATATAAAAAGTAAATGTTGCCTACTTTTTTTATCTGCAGATGATTGGATCGTTTATGTGAATATTCACACAATTTATTCTTACTTTTATTTTTTTATTCTTTTAGTTATTAATAAAAAAAAACGCCTCATCATGTATCTTTCTATGGCACTCACACACACACACACACAGTTATCACACATATATACTATATCTGTATGTTTATTATATAAATACAGAAAACGTGGATGCTGATATTGTAAATGCAAAATAAACACAATTTGTTTGTATCGATATCATCTACAGACATCCTGGCATATGTTAGGGAGCATGTATGTGTATATTTACATTTGGTACTTGAATATGTACACAAACAATAATATACATCCACACACACCTAGGTGTTTTAACGTTCTTTCATTATTATTATTATTATTATTAATAAATATTTACAGATATCATTTTCAGAATTAAGCAAGTCAAGTACAAACCGAATCTCTCAAAGAACATCCACAGCATCTAGGTGTTTTATAGGGAACATTGTTTTTGTTTTTTACTTTATTTTTTTACACTAATAAATTATTCCAACAGCTACAGCCCTGGCTTATATGTAATATATGCTATATATATATATATATATATATATATATATATATATATATATATATATATATATATATATATTTTTAAATATATTATATATATATATATATATATATATATATATATATATATATATATATATATAATTAATAATTATATAAACGTTTAAGCACACAACCCAAGTCCATAGGAAGCTGGTGTGGTGCACACAAAATACACACCAAAGTTTAGTCCTCAAACATACACATATGACCCAGCCTCACTGATCTGATAAACCCCATGTAAAAACGATAACCTCAGCTCTTGGTGCTTATTGTAAATTACAGGTTATTGTACATTCAGGGCACACTATTGACTCAGCAAACAATCGTTTATCAACTTCTAGATACAGCTTCCCAAACACAGGCCTACAGAACACAATTCTAATGTCATCCAGATGAAAAGTCTGCATCCACCTTCCTGGGCTTACTGGGCTCAATCATATAGCACAGGGACATGCCCACTATAAACATGTATAGAACACATATATATCTGCATCCACCTTCCTGGGCTCAATAATATAGCACAGGGACATGCCCACTATAAACATGTATAGAACACATATATATATTAGATAAGTCTGCATCCACCTTCCTGGGCTCAATAATATAGCACAGGGAGATGCCCACTATAAACATGTATAGAACACACACACACACACACACACACACACACACACACACACACACACACATATATATATATATATATATATATATATATATATACATATATATATATATATATATAATATATATATATATATATATATATATATATATATATATATATATATATCAGATTAATGAATGCATGCCTTATGCCTTATGTAAGAACTACACCACTAGTTAGAAATATATTTATGTCGATTGTTGCCGCCTGGCTTTTAATAACACAAAGCAGCAGTATGATACAACCAGGACTGTTCCAAGGCCAACGCTATTTACTATACGACCGCCTAGGCTGCTTAATATACTAAGCTCCACATATGGTAGATACATGAACAAAAATACAATGCTAAATAGATTCATAAGTAACTTAAAAAAAAGTCATAGGTCTTGTAATGTGATTTGTCGTCGTGAAATGTACACAATTCTACCTGTTAAAACATGATGGATTTGAAAAAACACCAGGAACCAGAAAGACCAGCAGCGTTCATCTCCATGACCACGGCATGAACTTTGTGTGCAGCCCCTAACGATAATAGGCTCTGTCTTTGCAACTGCCCTGTAATTTGATGTATGGGGGTCATTTGGCTAGCGAGAGAGTAGATGATGGAAACACAAGCCATAAAATACTTCTAGGATCCTGACTATCTTTTGTTAAATCTTCATGTTTACCTATGTCCAAATAACTATTCAAACTTTTAGCCACAAGACAAAAGCAAAAGCATTCAAAACGCCTCCAAAGCAAACTGCAAGAACTTATATAAATATATAAAAAAAAGCTACATTTCAGAAACTGCTCTCATCTTAGTACAAAGCAAAGGGAGTGGTAAAACATGGGAAAATTGTTATATATATATATATATATATATATATATATATATATATATATATATATATATATATATATATATATATATATATATATATATATATATATATATATATATTAGTTTGTTTTAAAATCTATACTTTTATGTTTGTATTTACATTCTTGTTAAATTAATTTATGTATCAAATATAAACATAATAACAGAAAGAATTAGCTAAACATTACAAATCCCTAACAGGCCTAAAGTTACCATGGTACGTTTCCAACTTTTTTTTTTTTTTTAGATGGGGGTTGCACTTTTTCCCCATAAATTTTTACAGTGTTATAATTATAAATAATATCTGTCTAACTTGAGAATTTTATTTAGTTATAGTTGTACCCTTTTATACCCTTTTCCTTAAAATTTACATTACACACTTCTAAAAATCCACCATTCCTCCCAGAGCCAGTATTCCACCCAAAATATAATAACTGGAGTATGAAAACGATGAACTGAAAAGCAACATGCCAGTGGGCCTTTATTAACCCATTCTTTTCTGAGAAGACCCTGTAAGAGGCATTATTTACCCGACATGCCCCCTTAGCCTAGCAGTACAACAATATTTCACCCAATGTTATTATCGAAAATTAGATTTATTTTTGCAGCTCAAACTGGCAGAATTAAATGGAGTAGGAAGGTAGACTGTAAAAAAAAAAAAAAAGTATTTTATTGAAAGCAAAAATAATATAGATACAAAGTCCCAGCCTGCTTTACTGTTGTAAGTGCAACCATGTTCTTAGTAGTTATTTACTGTGTCCTAGAGAAGAGAAGGGGGAAATATTTGGAGGTGAAGATAAAAAAAAATGAGTAATCTCCTAGATTCAATGGGCAGATAGCAGAGAAACTGTGTGGAGACGAGAAAACAGCCTGTATTAGCAAACTATACGTATCAGTCATTTCTTGAAAGGAAGCTGGAGCCTGTGAACTCTTCTTGAACTGAGATTTAAGACTATGGTCATAAATCACTGGGACATAAACTCCAACCATTCAGAAGTGATAGAGGATTTCTGGCCGTCTTACCTTGGATTCTGACGACTGACGCGGAACACAACAGACTGTCCTCCAGTTCGGCTTCAGAACCAGCAGATCTGGGTCCCCCCACCCTGACTTAATTCCTAGGCATAATGAAGGGGGCAAGGACAGCAAAGCACTGCAAGCTCTATCACCTAGCAGGCAAAGCAGGCACAACACGACCTCAGGATGAGAACAAGCGCTCAGGAAATCTCAACAAGAAATGGTCTGCCAAAAAAACTGGACAACCCCTAAGGTTACATATGGGCGACCCCGGTCACCAAGATAAGAGCTATCAACTCTCAGGGCTTTCCAAGTGTAGTTCCACAGACACAAAAATGGTATGTTTCTCCTTACAAATATTGCCTGCTGAATGATGCTAGATTCCAAGGAGAATATTCATCTGGGAACTGGGATGTGTTGGGGGGGAGTGGGGGGAAAAAAGAGAGAAAGACATTTAGGGAGATGGGGTAGACATGGAAAGAAAAATAAAATAACATGAAAAAATTGTGGGAGGAGGATCTAGGACCCTGTGAAAGTAGGCGTCACTTGGGTTCTGGAAAATTATGCTAATGAACAGCCTGCGACTTAAAGGTCTCATTTAAATGGCTTTTTTTTATTATTATTATTTAATTCGCTCCTTTTATCTTATTTCTAGGTGTCTTTCAACGAATGTTAGTTATTTATCACCAAACATATGCCACCAGTCAGTAAAAAGGAGTTTCTAATGATATTCTGAATTATTAATCTATTGATGTATGTGCACTTGATTTCAATCCTAACGTCTAGTAACCTGTCTGCCTTCTCATACCAAATCTGCAGGAAATCTTTTCATTTCTGTTAATAGAAGGGTTTGTGGTAAACGAATAATGACGAATAATGACTTTATCTGCCCAAAGCGAAATAAAATGCAACCGAATCCCGTTCACGGGCGTTATGCCCTCTTATTTTAGCGTTATTATTTTTCATTGAGGATTAGGACCTAATAAGCGCAACATGGAAAATCTAAAGCCCAAACCAGGTGTTAAAATATAATATGAATGTTGCAGAGGAGCGAGGTTGCTGGGAGAAGGCAGCAAATAAAGTGAAATACATAAAGGACTACATAGGCCGGTGGCCTCTTCTGCATACCAATGGCTTTGTCATTTATGGCTAGGAAAGATTTATTACTCCATGCACCATGGCTGTAAACGGGGCATTAAAACACAGAAAACACTTGCTCCTTACTGCAGATTGCAATGGCACCACTTGAAAGGAGGGAGTCAGGCAGCGTAGGAGGAGAAGGCAGCCAGAAATCCACTACTAGGCATTTTCATTTAAGCCAATACTCAGTGTTGTATTTGATGAAAGCCCACTTTGGTCAATCATTCACCCCACTACTTCTTAAATTTGCTGATCCGAGTTTCTTTTATTTCAATACTGCTGGGGATAGAATCAGCGCCTTCCAAGCTTATGGCTGGACACCCTATACTTTATAATGCCTTCCAGACTGGAGAGAAAGAGAAGAGCATACACTCTGTTATAACCTACTTACACATGAAATAGGAGGCGAAATGGACCAGAATAAATTCCATGATGATTATGATTTGAAAGGTTTATGCCTCAGACAGGGAGATGTTTATCCCATCCACGGCACCTTTCTCAGGTATTGTTTGTATGTATGTGTGTTGTAAATCAGTTTACTGGAGCTTTATTATGTAGGTCGGGTATTAATGTTGTATAAAGTGATGCTTGATTATTCCCTGGCTTCCAGGTTCTAGAGAGATTGATGGGATCCTACTTATCGTATATATTTACTCCTTATAGCTATATATTGTTTTATAATTGAAATCATGTTTGTAAAATGCTATTATGTGTGCAATAAAAAAAAAGTCTGACTATTCAAAGCTCTTGGCTTGATTGTATATTTATGTAATAGCAACATGAATGTAGACAAGTAAAAATATGACTGGCGAAGCAGCATCTCTACAAAAGCATTGCACTTATAGCCACTGCTCACTTAATACAACCAGCCACCCTTTATTCCTGTGTAGTAAATATGACTATGATAATATTTATTTATGTAAGAATTAAATCAGAAACTGAAATGCATATTTCTTAAATAAATAAATTTCATTTAATAAAGTGTTATTTTAAGGTGAATCAGTTATTCAAACCGATATATTCATAAGCCTTTGCTTTATCTACTGAACAAAACTTGCATCCTTCAACACAAATTCTGACTTAAAAGAATCAATGCGATAGGTCTTCCAATCTATTTCTCCAAATAAAGAGGAATATGCAAACATGTATAAGATGAATATATACACACGCATATAAATATTTATTATTGTATATATGATACATACACACACACACATATATAAACATCTATTCTTGTATAAATGGTCCACACTCACACACACACATATATACGTGTGTGTCTACCATATATCTAAGAATAGATGTTTTGTTTATATACGTATGTGTATGTATGTATCAAATGCACAATAATATATATATATATATATATATATATATATATATATATATATATATATATATATATATATATATATATATATATTATTCACACACACATATATTTCTATACAAACACATACAAGGAATTATGCAGCTAGACTAGCCACCTTCTGGGAAGCATGATTGTAAACCATTTTGGTACATCATCTTATCAAGCTCTTCTGCCCCAATTCACTAGCTACATAAATCAAATCTCAGCACTGTGACCTTTCCTCAAGCGCCACTCATTAGTGCGTGTACTTAATATCCTCACTCTCTCTATGTATTCCTATGCAGCTTTGTACACATTGTAACATGCCAATAATCATATCTATAGGATATGAAAAATAACCACTTCAGCCTTGACCCGATAGTGTTAGGCAGCCTCTTAAATTGTAAAGGCGTTTTGAAGTATCTAGATATGTTATCAACATCTAGACTAGTGCATTTTTTTTCCTGTGGCAAATAACACAAAAGAAAAATAATATATATATATATATATATATATATATATACATATATATATATATATATACACACATCTACATATTTATACATATATAAATATATATAAATATATATATATATATATATATATATATATATATATATATATATATATATATATATATATATATATATATATATATCAGGTATTTTATTTAAATACATAGATAGCAATAGCTACAGACGGAAAAACACCACTGGGAAAAAAAGAAAATCAGTTACTAAAAAATAAATAAAAAACAAACATTCAAATCACCTAAATACAACACATCAATACCATCATATTTTTATGTGTTGAAATTGCAGGATAATGAGCATTTTTTGATCCTTATCAAATATTGTTTGTCTGGTGGCTGCCCGCTCAATTCTACAAATAACAGAGGAAGACAAGGGTAGTTTAAAAATAAAAAATAAAAAAACTCGTAATGAGTCCAGCACTGGTAAGCTTTATAATTATAAGCCAAGCATACAGGAAAAATGTATATTTTTGCTCCATCAGAAGAGATATTAGAAGATGTGAAGAGAGAAGACACCCCAAGAAGCGCAATGGGGAAACAGAATACACACGCAGACCCTAAATCCTCTATTGACCTTTAGCATGACCAGCAATAACTCACACCATTTATGAACAATCATTCGATATACCTTAAAATAAAATCCATCCTTTCTAACGAAGCATTTAGTCCTATCAGCTTTCCAATGGGGTCTCGCTGATGGTGGGATCTGGGTTGCAATAATAAAGAGAGCCTCTTGCTGGAGGTGGTAGGGAAAGCACTTGCTCTCAACAGATACTGGAAAGGCGTAATCACAGGAGAAGCTTGGCTGGGTCTCCGCTCCAAATGGCACAATAATTCGCTGTATTATGTGCTCACGTGGTCATACGTCAACTTAAATCCTTTTATTTCAAATAGGGAATGGTGGAGAAACAAGATTTGCAACATTCACCCTCTCCCTACCTCAAATATCACAGAAACCCAAACTCATCACAAGTCCAAGGTCCCCCACTATTTGTTCCCTATTCTGGCCAGAAAAAAAAACATGTTCCCCTATCTATCACATAGCTGTTGACTCACATACTTCCACAAGTTAGTACAATAGGTACTGAAGGCAGAAGAACACTCACAGGAGTAGGTCAGTCCATGGAGTAGTGCAAGCCTTGTTGACTGATTACTAAGCTCAGCACATATGAGCCATTAGAGAGGCCCATTGAGGAAGGCTTGCTTACTCCCACACATGACACATGTCCCACAGTAGAGGCTAAAAGGCCCTTAATTACCTGACAAATGCAAAACCCGTCTATCCTTCTAGAAGTTTTTTGTTCATCTAAGCACAAGATTCTTCTGAAATGGGTCTGACATTTTTTGGGGTATTCACAAATCCTCCTGTGTAAAGTCCCCTTGAGAAGTAGTTGTCTACAGACTCACAATTACCAGGTGCGTTTTGCTGTTGAATGGCTCTTTGCACTAAAAAAAATACTATTGCAACCAGCGTGTGTGTGGTGTAGTGTGTGTGTGTGTGTGTGTGTGTGTGTGGTGCAGTGTGTGTGTGTGTGTGTGTGTGTGGTGTATGTGTGTGTGTGGTGTAGTGTGTGTGTGTGTGTGGTGCAGTGTGTGTGTGTGTGTGGTGTATGTGTGGTGTGTGTGTGTGTGGTGTATGTGGTGTATGTGTGTGGTGTAGTGTGTGTGATATACAGTGGTGTGTGTGGTGTAGTGTGTGTGTGTGTGTGTGTGTGGTGTAGTGTGTGTGTGTGGTGTATGTGGTGTATGTGTGTTGTGTAGTGTGTGTGTGATATACAGTGGTGTGTGTGTGTGTGTGTGGTGTAGTGTGTGTGTGTGTGTGTAGTGTGTGTGATATACAGTGGTGTTTGTGGTGTAGTGTGTTGGATGATTAGAGATAGACTGATAATAACATTGATAGATAGATAGATAGATAGATAGATAGATAGATAGATAGATAGATAGATAGATAGATAGATAGATAGATAGATAGATAGATAGATTAGAGATAGGCTGGCCATACATTGTACAATTTTCTAATTCAATTTTAGATATTCAACTATGTAGTGGAAGGGCCAGCCGGATTGCATGCAAATTGATGTATGGTTTTGGTAAATCTAAAGAAAAACCGTTGAAGAAAATTGTATAATGTATGGCCAGC
>NC_053493.1:97399268-97404268 GCF_905171775.1 Rana temporaria
TAATGAATCGTGGAGATATAATGTCCTCCAACACTCTGCTTTTCCATCGCTAACCAGACTCTCACCCCTACACTTGAGATGGACTGACTTTGTAACTTAGGAGCCAATAACACCCCCACCATCCAGGCATGTGGCAATGTCCACACAGAAAATAGACACTAAAGGTCTCTATTTCTATAAAGACCCACAGATGCCCCTTCCAATCATTATTTATGGTACTTACTGAAATTGGCCCTTTTCTTCCTGGTAATACTTCTTTAAAGGTGCTTCTTAAAAAAAAAAAAAGACTGCCTCGGTAAAACTACTGAGCTTAGAGATTCCAGACAAGATCTGAACTAATCACCATACAAGATCTCCTACTATATGAATATTTAGGTAACCACGTGAACAGTAAGAAAGCAATACATGCCAGAGTGACAACTACAAGCCTGGTTCCGTCTAGCATGCACTGTGCCATACCACACGTTTATGTTGACTCAGGCTCTTCCAGGGAGGGAATTGTACACCAGTGGCTCTCCCATGAAACTACATGTTTCAGCATGCCTTACCAGCCAATACTCACAATTTAAACTGCCTACTGAAAACAATTAGACAACCAATTACTTTTCAGAGTCCTGGTGAAAAAACATCTATACAGTGCATTTCAGAGGCCTTATAATGGTAACACAACAACACATCATCATCAAGGGCCTGTCTTGCTGTGTTTTGGCTTTATGCCAGTACACTAGATCAGTTGATCTCTTTTCCCATAGAGCCCAACAGTGGTAAAGCAGTACACATCAAATGGTTGCAGGCATAATAACTAGCAGTGTCCAGGCACAGATCAGTGTCCTGGACTCCAGACTAGGCCACAGGGTTCGGATCAAAGCCTCATAGATTTCAAAATGGAAGTTAAAGCTGGACATACATTATACAATTGTCTTATTCAGTTTACTTTAACCTCCCTGGCGGTATGATTATTTCAGAAAAAAAGGTGCTGAAAGCGGTACCTTTATTTGCAAGGAAATTTGGCGTTTTATACTGTAGGCCTGTAATTCTTAGGAATAACTCACTTAAATCTGACCAAACAGGAGTCTAGTAGGCATTTTTTTTTTAAAACAAAATTATAAATTATAATATAATAAATAATTATAAATAATTATAACAAATAATAATATAATTATAATAAAAATTATTCAATAATGTAATCAACTCAAATTCACTGAAATTTGCTCAGTTGCAGAATCGTTGCTGTCGTTACTTTTATTTTTTTATGACAAATTTCCCCACAAATCGCTATCGCTCAATTCTGCAAGTGATTAAAATGTATTATCGCTGTTTTCTAGCTGGTCTAAAACCATTTTTGACATAAAGGGACACTTTTGGTTGCTATGGACAATCTACAGTTTGCAGGCAGAAAGAACAGTTTTTATTTTATAAAAGTACATGTAGGGCACTGGGCAGACCACTAGGGACAAGGGGGTGTGTATTTTTTACATACATTATTGTAATCTATAAGATTACAATATACTGTATGTATTGTGTTTGTTTACCTTTTTGAATTTGGCGCCGTTCTCCGCTCCCGTGCGTCGTAACGTCGCAGGTAACGGATATCGGCGGCACACAGAGGCACTGTGTGAATCGAGCGAGGTCCCGCTCGCTCACACAGCGCGGTGGCATCGCTGGATCCAGGGACAAGGTAAGTAAATCAAGCCTGTGGATTCAGCGAGGCGAGCCCGAGTCTGACTCGGGGTTACCGATCGCAGCACAAAATTTCACCCCGAGTCTGACTCGGGAATACCGCCAGGGGGGTTAAATTTACATTCAACTATGTAGTGCAAGGGCTTGTCTGTTTGCATACAAATTGAAAGTGTTTAGGTTTGATCTCATATTATATGGTTCTGGTAAATTGTGCAAGAATATTGTATAATCTATGGCCAGCCTTAAGGGAGTTGTAAAGGAATTTTTTTTTTTGCTGAAATGACTGTTTTCAGGGTATAGAGACATAATAGTTAACTGATTCCAATTAAAAATAGATACAAATCAATCATATAATGTACCTGCAGTTTCTAGTTTTGTTTTTGCTGTTATTTCCTGCTTCTGTGATGTACAGAGCCACAGAGCCAATACAGGGCAGTGATGGTTTGGAAAACGAAACTGATTGGTGCTGAGGGGTTTTAGACACACAGTAATCACACCTCCTTGATTAGTGACCACAGAGAGAAAGCTCCCAGTACTGTGGTCATCAGGAAACAGACAACCAGGAAGTGTGGAGATCATAGAAGAAATACAGCAACTTGAGAGCAAAAATGAACAATGAGGACATGAAAACAGCACTGCATTAAGGTAAAGGAAGCTATTAAGATAAAAAAAAATCCTTTACAAACCCTTTAAGCTGGATACACACTATGCAATTTTCTTTCGATTTTTTTCCTTTGGATTTACCAAAACCATAAAATATGAGGTCAAACCTAACCACTATACAGGTATACCCCACTTTTAAGTACACAATGCGGTTTATTTACTATCGCTGGAGGGTGCAAAGTCAGGCTCACTTCTGCATAGAAATCAATGAGCTTCTAACCCCATCTTGTTCAATCAGGCCTAGTAATATAACCTGGAAGCTCATTGGTTTCTATGCAGAAGTGAGCCTGATTTTGCACACTCCAGTGATAGTAAATAAACCCCATTGTGTACTTAAAAGTGGGGTATGCATGTACTTTCAATTTGTATGCAATCAGGCAGCCCCTTGCACTACATAGTTTTAGGCCCCTTTCACACGGACAGATAGAATGGTGCTTTTCGCTGCAGATTCTCAAGTTATCTACTGCAGCTAAACGCACACAATGCTTTCCTATGGCCCCATTAACACACTGCGTTTAGCTGCAGTTTCGTTACAGTGCAGATAGAAAAAATAGATTTGACTGTGTCCAGGAACGATTTTGCGCAGCTATCTGCACATAACTGCAGGTAATCGCAGTGCGCCGTTTCAGCTGTGGATAGCAGCGTGAACAAAATAAAAAACAACAGGAAGCACATCAAAATAAAAACGGTTGCTATGGGGATGACAATAATGGCCAACCGCAGCTTAACGCAGCTGCATGTGAACGCAGATAATCGCAGTGTACAAATGCAGCCGATCGCTGTGCCTGGAGTCTTGAATTTCAAAAGGAAGAAACATGATTTTAACTGCGGCAGAACAGCCGTCCATGTGAAAGGGACTTAAATTGAGTTTAAATTTAACAAAATAAGTTGTATAGTGTGTATCCAGCTTTAGGGTCCATTCACACTGGCTTAAAAATCACTGCTTCTACAGTTTTGCATTTTGCCTGTAGAAGCAGTTCAGTGTTTTTCTATGTGTTCATACACATTAGGATGATTAGAGGCATATTTTGAGTTTGTGTAATAGGTAGGAAAAAAAAACTTCTGATTTGCATTTCTGATTGGAGCTTTTCTGGCAGAAAAAATGCAAAACTCTCCTAAACGCATCCTAACTATGTACACAAAAATTCTCTATGAGCTCTATGAGCTTTTTTTCTGCCAAGGAAACTGACATTTTTTTTAAGCCCAGTGCATGGCGCTTAACTCCAGTGATCTTGCTTTTTAAATCAAATTTAAATGGGCAAATAAAACTGATGTGAGTGTTTGCAGAATCATCTTTGCCCAACTGGCATACAATTGGTTGCCTTTAATAACTCACCTCAATAGAATCTCTTCACCTTGGATACTGTCCCCTTGGACATGCAGACAAGAGGCAAAAAAACATAAAATTCACCAATGAGGCCTACAAGCCTCCACACCAGTGTTATTAGGCAACACTGTAGATTTAACTTCTTCATGAGATTTTGAAACCATTTCAACTCATCTGGATATGTATAATAACATACTTTCTCATGAAGTTGACTGATTAGCTGGGTATATGAATCAGAGCTGTTGATTGCCAGTAATATATATATCACATATCCCCAGCACAGTCTTCTATGCAGAAAAAGCTACACGTGATACTGTAATTTGAGAGGAAGGGTGGGTTTTGTGTGCTTTAAACTGCGTGGGGCGCGTTTCTGGCAATATTTACATACTTGTTTTCAAGTGATCTAGTTATGAAAGGATCTATGTAGAGAGGCAGGGGCGGGAACAAATTAATAGTTTATGTTTTACCTTCAGAGCTTAAAACTCTGCCCCACTGTTTTCTTCAATACACTCAGGGAACCAGAGAGGGAATAAGTAGAGTGGTGGGGGCTGAGGTGGACTAGAGAGAGAGAGAAACAGATGGGATGAGAGGGAGAGAAGAGAGAAGGGAAAAAGAGAGGGAAGTTGAAAGGGCAGACAGACAGATACAAAAAAACAAGGCATTTGAAAAGGAAAGAGAGAGAAAGAGAAAGAGATGGAGGTAAAAAAGAAGAATGAAAAAAGGAAAAAAAGTATAAAAAAATGAGGAAAGAGAGAATAATCCTAATAATAATAATAATAAAGGGGTTGATTTACTAAAACTAGAGAGTGCAAAATCGGGTGCTACTGTGCATGGTAGCCAATCAGCTTCTAACTTTAGCTTGTTCAATTACAACCTGAAAGCTGATTGGTTTATATGCACAGCTGCACCAGATTTTTCTCTCTACAGTTTTAGTAAATCAATCCCATAGTGGTTTAAAAATATGGATAGGATACACTCTGTATGTAGAGTGAACTTTAAAAAGAGACAAGGAGGAATAACTGGAGACCATAAAGCCTCGTACACACGATCAGTCCATCCGATGAGAACGGTCTGATGGACCGTTGTCGTCGGTTAACCGATGAAGCTGACTGATGGTTCGTCGTGCCTACACACCATCGTTTAAAAAAGCGATCGTGTCAGAACGCGGTGACGTAAAACACAACGACGTGCTGATAAAAACGAAGTTCAATGCTTCCAAGCGTGCGTCGACTTGATTCTGAGCATGCGTGGATTTTTAACCGATGGTTGTGCCTACTAACGATCGTTTTTTTCCCATCGGTTAGGAATCCTTCGGTTAATTTTAAAGCAA
>NC_053493.1:97409268-97414268 GCF_905171775.1 Rana temporaria
CTACTGCCTGTCAAGTGTGCAAAGTTAGCAGGCCACGTGACCGACCTGGCCAATCCCAGCCCTCCCCTGGACCCCGGATAAGGAAACACAAGGATGATAAATGCTTTGCTAGTCAAGCCTTATATACTTAACTGGAGCTGCTGTAAGATCATCAGACTTATAATCGCTGCCAGATATACAGAGGACAACAAAAAGGGATCAATACTATACATAGTGCTCTGTACTAGATCCTATAGTAATAGTAAAGCTCGTCTCTGACTCATCAGCTGTGCCCCTAACACGTAGGACTATGCTACTCAACTGGAGGAAGCCTCTCTGCAATGTAATACTGTATGTAATCCTATATGTAGTATGTACTTCAATCACCTGTAATCCTGCTACATAACTGAAAGGCTGCTGTCTAGACTGCTAATATGTGCTCTGCTTATCACACCACAGTGCCTGCTAGTCTAACATGACAGTTCATGTAAAAGTCTTACCTATAGGAGGATACACTGTGATCTGCAAAATGGTAGGACATTGTAGTGCAGTTAATTGTAAATTGGTAATAGGACTACCACACTGCAAACATGAGAGCTTGAACCCTATAGGATTCACCACATGTTAGCATTAGAGTTGCACCTTATAGTATTCACTACATGTTAGCATTAGAGTTGCACCTTATAGGATTCACTACATGTTAACATGAGATATGCACCTTATAGGATTCACCAGATGCAAACATGAGAGCTGCACCTTATAGTATCCACCACATGTTAACACGAGAGCTGCACCTTATAGGATTTACCACATGTTAACATTAGAGTTGTACCTTATAGTATTCACTACATGTTAACATGAGAGCTGCACCTTATAGGATTTACCACATGTTAACATTAGAGTTGTACCTTATAGTATTCACTACATGTTAACATGAGAGCTGCACCTTATAGGATTCACCACATGTTAACATGAGAGCTGCACCTTATATGATTCACCACATGCAAACATGAGAGCTGTACCTTATAGGATTCACTACATGTTACCATTAGAGTTGCACCTTATAGGATTCACCATATGCTGCACCTTATAGGAATCACCGCATGTTAACATGAGAGCTGCACCTTATAGGAATCACCACATGCAAACATGAGAGCTTGAACCCTATAGGATTCACCACATGTTAGCATTAGAGTTGCACCTTATAGGATTCACTACATGTTAACATTAGAGTTGTACGTTATAGTATTCACTACATGTTAACATGAGAGCTGCACCTTATAGGATCCACCACATGCAAACATGAGAGCTGCACCTTATAGGATCCACCACATGCAAACATGAGAGCTGCACCTTATAGGATTCACCACATGCAAACATGAGAGCTGTACCTTATAGGATTCACTACATGTTAACATTAGAGTTGCACCTTATAGGATTCACCATATGCTGCACCTTATAGGAATCACCACATGTTAACATGAGAGCTGCTCCTTATAGGATTTACCAGATGTTAACATGAGAGCTGCTCCTTATAGGATTTACCACATGTTAACATGAGAGCTGCACCTTATAGGATTCACCATATGCAAACATGAGAGCTGCACCTTATAGGATTCACCACATGCTAACATGAGAGCTGCACCTTATATGATTCACCACATGCAAACATGAGAACTGCACCTTATAGAAGGATTCACAACACTGCAAACTTGAGAGATGCATCCTATAGGAGTCACAACACTGAAAACACAAGAGATGCATCCTATAGTAGTCACAACACTAAAGATATGAGAGCTGCACCCTAAAGGAGTCACAACAATGCAAACATGAGAGCTGCACCCTAAAAGAGTCACAATGCAAACACGAGAGATTCACCCTATATAATGATTCTCCATCAACCCACAGGCAATCACATCACTTCATACTAACCTATATAAATCAGCAGAAATTGGGAAGGCAATCCCCTTGTGGTATAATGCAGTTTTAGCTAGAGCAGCTGTGTTTCCTTCATAAAGGGGTGTAGGTAGGACTTGGTGTGTGAAGACAGATCAAGCTTGCATACACACCTCTAGCAGCTTGCACTCTATTGAGAAATCACCAGCTGACTTAAGAGAATCATTGACTATATCGCTTATGTAAATATTAATATTGGCATCACCTAAGTCCGGTAAACAACCACTCAAAGAATTCTATATTTTGTGCATGTATGATGGTAACTGTCTAATCGCAAAGAAAGAGCCTCTGAGCATCCAGACTGTAAGATAACAATACAGCCTGGCCTGACCCTGTAATAAAGTACAGAATAAGTTATCTGATTCTTTTAGGGCTGGAGGGGAGGGGGGGTTACTGGTCAAAAGAAGCAAAATCTGGCAGATAAATTCCACATGTTACTAAAAGACAAAGGCAGACCTACTATGAAGCTGTATATATGGATACCTCATGTATTATAGTGTTTTAAAAATCTGTGGAACAATCTAGTCATCCCTTAATGCACTCAGTTGATGCTGGGATTCTAACTGCAATATTGTCTTGTTGAATTGTTGCTATATATATATATATATATATATATATATATATATATATAGAGAGAGAGAGAGAGAGAGAGAGAGAGAGAGAGAGAGTTACATAGTAGGTGAGGTTGAAAAAGACAAGTCCATCAAGTCCAACCTATGTAGTCCAACCTATGTGTGATATATATATATATATATATATATATATATATATATATATATATATATATATATATATATATATATATATTAAATAGAGAGAGAGAGAGAGAGAGAGAGAGAGAGAGATCGTTACACACACACACACACACACACACATATATATATATATATATATATATATATATATATATATATATATATATATATATCAATAAATGCCAGAATCTTAACTGCAATATTGTTGTATATATATGTATATATATATATATATATATATATATATATATATATATATATATATATATATATATATATATATATATATATTAAATAGAGAGAGAGAGAGAAAGAGAGAGAGAGAGATCGTTACACACACACACACACACACACACACACACACATATACATATATATATAGCAATAAATGCCAGAATCTTAACTGCAATATTGTTGTGTATATATATATATATATATATATATATATATATATATATATATATATCAGACTTGCAAACCAGTTAACTATATTGCTGCCTTGCAAACCGGTTAACTAGAGTGATGTCATATGCACAGGCTGTTTTTGGTGAGCAATGCGGAGCAGACGAGGACCCATTTCATCTAGCACAAATACCCTTTTTGCAACTCTTACTACCTAGGTGTATAAATAGGCACACTGGCAAAATGTACACAGAATGCCACAGCTATATTTAGCGTATTTGGGCATCTAGAGAGCACAAAAGGAGGCATTTACCTTGTTATATGAAGCATAAACAGAGCAGATGGCGAATTTTCATTCATTTGCATGCTGTACTAGATGGATGGTAAGCGCCAAGAAGATTCCTAAAAATCACAGTTTTTATGGTGTACACCGAAATAGAGGAACGCAGAAATAAATGATGTTTGTAGTGAATTGCTTTAGAAATCACAGGCAATATTTCTATAAGGACATGAGTTAAAAAAAATGACTTTTTATTCCCCTAAAATATTTTTGCTAATAAATTAAGTTTCGTCTGATACAACTGAGAGATATCAGTGACTAATTTTGAAAGCACATCTACCAAATACGTATTAGGGAATAATAACTGGATAATGGATATGGACATGAAGAAAAAAAATGTGTTATATAATTGAATATAGTGCAACTCAGTAACACCCTAGTGATTTAGATGCAGGCTTCAAGTTTAACATACCAATCATCTATATGTACCATCCATGAGCAAAGGGACAGAACATATTTAAATATGATACATGTTTTATTATGGGCTTGTACAGAAAACTATTTAGTAAACTAGTTCTTAAAATGTATATAAATACAGCAAAGCTCAACAGTTGCAGCATAGTTCCATTTTTGTAAATGAAAGCACTGATCAGCTGAGCAATAGTCCAGCTTTCTCGTGGCTTGTGGCTATCCTCTGAGATCCTTTGTGGTTGGTCTTTTCCAGTACATACAGAAAACACCTCGGAGATAAGTTTTCCTTTTATGTAGGTGCAATGCCCGCCAGTGACTGTTCATTTCCAAAAGCCTGTTCGTCTTTGAGGTTTTGTTATCATGAAGAACTGAGCCAAGACCACCACGCGTTATCTCAGGACCGACGTTTTAAACATTTTGCTGCAAGATTTATGGTTATCTCACTTTGCCATAAACAACCAAATCAACTGTGTGGAAACCATTTGTGTTTTCTTCTAGGGGAAAAAAAAACACTTTTAGGTATGTGTCTATAGAAACGACTTTTTCTTTTCTGAACAATTTTTTTTTTTTAATACTTTAACTATTAATAGTAATGTGAGTAGTATTAGTTTTTAGTACACTTGTAGTATTAAAAAAAAAAATCCTAGTGTAACATGAAACAAAAATATTTTCTTTTCTTTGCATTTTTTTTCTAATAAAATCTAACAAATAATTGTAAAGAAACAAAAACACTTGCAAAATGTTATTTTTAAATTTCTTTACGTCTTTCTTGTCTTAAATATTTTTTTTTCCTAACAGCAACCTAGTGTTGGGTTCGAAGTGACCGTAGTGTGACACTGTGCGCATTTTGTTTCGTATTAATCTTCCTCATTGACAGTCTTTGTTAAATAAGGAGGCTTGCAGTTCACCAGGCGACATTTTCATATTTGTTAGACTTGGTGACCTGAGGTTCACCTCGGCCTTGGACTTAGCTTTTCTAAAAGGTCCAGCAAGTGTCTTTAAGGCAGCAGGGAGTTTCTGCCAGGTCACTTCTTCTGACAGAAAATGAAGAATAAATAACGGAAAAGTACACATTACAGAGGTTATGAAATGCATCACTCTTGTTGATTGTGAATCTGAGGAAGCCCAGTGACCTCAGCCCAATGAAAGGCTGATGG
>NC_053493.1:97419268-97424268 GCF_905171775.1 Rana temporaria
AATGTTCCATGGTGACAGCCATAAAAGTTTATGACTTGTTTGAATTCTCGCCTACATGATAGAAAACTATCCACTACAAAACCCAGATTTTCCAAAATAGATAAATAAGATCTGAAAACGTTTCATTTACCTGTGATTCAGTTCAAGAAGAATTATAAGAAAGCTTGAAGGACACCACAGTAGTTTCAGTAAACTGGCTGAGTGTATCTAAACACTTCCCTGGTTGATCTGCTTAATAAAGGCACACTTTTCATCAGTCCTGTTGGATCTCGAAGTCTAATGTTAAATCCGGTCATAAAGTTCATTGCTGACTAATCACAGGGCAGTGTGAACTCACTATTGACAGAAAGTAAAGTAAGTGAAGTAAACACACAGCTGGGGCCTATCCAAACTCCTCTGTCCTAGTCCAGAAATGTAGAACCATAACATACATCTTCAGGAGGATTTCACTTTGTATCTGAGAAATCTCTGTTGCTGACTGAAAAAAAAAGCTCCCTTTGAAATGAGCCACTTTCGTTTTTGGACAGATAAGGACCCTGGGTGAACTAAATGTGTATATATTATAAGGTAAGTACCCCCAGAACTGTGTGACAGTGCTTCAGAAGATAACTCAAGAGTGTAAACTACTTAGTTATTGAATCCCTACTCTACTTCTGAGACCCTCGTACTTGTTGACTTTATAGGCAAACCCAGGCACCTACTGGGCTATACAAGGGCCAGATATAAAGAACTAGGGGCTAGGCTAATTATTTCAGAATGTAGTAGTACTTGAGAATCAAAGCTAATTACATGCTGTCCCCTTACTAATCAGAGCTTAGTATAAGTGGTGCACCATAGACCTTGGTTTAAGTGGTGAAGTGTTTTAACAGATTTTAAAACATCCACTGTGTGTCCATATACCTAAAAGAAACAACACCCATGTCCAATTCATAACCCTAACATGTATTCTAAAACGTACCTTTAAGTTGTAAGCTATCACATACCATGGTGGGTGCTTTGATCTGAAGATCTGGCCTCCTATGTGTAGTAGGTGATGGTCTGCAGCCCCCTATGTGTCCTCCTAGGAGCCAAATGATGTCCAGCACTAGTGAGATTATATGATATGTAGTATATAATGTTGGACGTCTACTCCCCAAAACCATAAAACTTACTTTAATAGCACCACGTGACATTTTATAGCCAGTGAGCCTATCTGTCTGCGCTATGGAGGATTTTACGATCTAATTCATAGACAAAAACCCTATTCATTTGGCAACCAAATGTCACATAGCCGGAACTAGGGCTTATAAAGTTTACTGTTATATAACTTAGGGAAGACAAGAATGTAAGCAGTTAGCGGGGATTCTCTTGTCATTTCCCTTACAGGCTCAGTGGAGTTAGACATCCCTGCACAGGTAAGGTAAGTAACACTTGGAAGTTTTTTTGGGGAACTTCTATCATCTTCTCTACTCTAATAACCTATAGAAAAACTACTAAAGTTACCTTTTAAAAAAAAACTACTATAATACACTCAAAAAAATTAGGTAATGTTGGCACCCTAAAACTGGGATCTGTCAACGAAATAGTGTGACTTTCCTATATCGTCTAAAATAAGTTACATTTATACACCCCTTACATGACAATTTTCTTATTATATGCAGAACATTTGAAGTTTCCCTCTCATCACCTGGCTTTTTAGACACCTCAGTGCTCATCAAGCATTATACAACCTCCCCCCTCCAAAGTTTCCTTACTTTAAGAGAAACAGTCCATTTTTTATTTTTTTCAGTAGAAAGTTTATTTTTTTTCCAGTCATATTTTTTTCATGAAAAAAAAAATTACAAAAAAATAGCAATTGTTTAAACAGCCAAGCTTAACTATATAACTTTTGTGACCAAAAAACACATAGTACATACACTTAGCTGCGAGTGCAGCCACTTTACAAGAGGTCGTGCAGAGTTATGAAATATACAAAGGCACAGCTAGGACAGACAGACTGCTTGGGATCACAGCTTGTGTCACCGCTTCACTACTCACCACTACTAACACAAGATAAATTGGCTTGCACAAGTCACCTCTACAACATAGTTATTCACAGGTATGATAGGTAGTTTCTTGAAATTTAGGTAGACGGTTTGTAGGCATTCAGACAGTTACACTACACAAACACATACAGCGGTTTTTTTTTTTTTTTTGCTTTTGTTTTCTGCAAATTGAATGCAACATAAAACAGAACATTTTAACAAACATTTTTTTTTCTGTTCTGTTACTTCAAGTAACACATAATAGCGCTTTACATACTCAAATAAGTTAAAACATTTAAAATTGTCAAGACATAGCCATTCAAAATAAAACATATACATAAAGCATCTGTAGCTATAACCACCCAGCATAGGGGCTCATGGCTAAGATAGGAAGGGAGGGGGGACATGGATGGGGATATTTCTTCACAGAAGTCACACACAAGAGTTCTAGAAAGTCTATGGTGACAATTCTAATACTGGACCAGTACTTTCATAGAACAGACATATACTAAGGACGAAAAGCTCCTCCTGCTGCGGCCATGCTCATACTTTTCAGCTTGTTATCCTTTTTCCATTTCATTCTTCTGTTTTGAAACCAGATTTTAATTTGTCTCTCAGATAGGCAAAGGGCATGGGCTATTTCAATCCTCCTTCTGCGTGTCAGGTATCTATTAAAATGAAATTCCTTTTCCAGCTCCAGTGTCTGGTAGCGTGTGTAAGCTGTTCTAGCCCTTTTTCCCTCAGGTCCCCCTATGTTATCTGTAAATTTTCAAAAAAAAAAGACAGAGAATTAGCTGAATCAGAAGCAGTCATCACATAGGTTCCTGTTGTTGTTTTTACTAGAACTGTATAACAGGCAGAGAGAAGTATAAAAATAGAGTTATACTTATATAGGTTCAAATTGAAGCAGTATGCAATAATGTATTTTAAATGCAAGCATGCAAATTAAAATAAGGAAGGGTTGGCTTAACCAGAGGCAGGTTTATAATTTTTATTAAAACTGAATAACAAGTAGACAGAAGTATAAAAATGGCTGAACCATAGGCAGTCATCACATAGGTTTCTGATTGTTAATAAAATTGAATAAGAAGTAGACAGAAGTAAACAAATAAAGGTTATATTGGTGCAGGTTGACAGCTTGCAAGAATGTATTTTAAATGCAAGCATTAAAATTAAGAATGGAAATTAGCTGGACCAGAAACAGCCAGCACAGGTTTCTGGTTTTTACTAAAACTGAATAACAAGTAGACAGAAGTATACAACATAGAGTTACATTGGTGCAAGTTGAAGCAGCATGCAAGAATGTATTTTAAAGCAGTCATGCAAATAAAAAAGTAAAATTAGCTGGACCAGGAGCAGCCATCACAGTTTTCTGATCTTCACTAAAACAAGTAGACAGAAGTATACACAATAGAGTTACATTGGTGCAAGTTGAAGCAGCATGCAAGAATGTATTTTAAAGCAGTCATGCAAATAAAAAAGTAAAATTAGCTGGACCAGGAGCAGCCATCACAGTTTTCTGATCTTCACTAAAACAAGTAGACAGAAGTATACACAATAGAGTTACATTGGTGCAAGTTGAAGCAGCATGCAATAATGTATTTTAAAGCAGTCATGCAAATTAAAAAGAAGAATTAGCTGGACCAGGAGCACCCATCACAGTTTTCTGATTTTCACTAAAACAAGTAGACAGAAGTATACAACATACTGGTGCAAGTTGAAGCAGCATTGAAGAATGTATTTTAAATGCAGGCATGCAAATTTAAAAAGAGAATTAACTAGACAAGGAGCAGTCATCACATGTTTCTAGTTTGTACTATAACAAGTAGACAGGAGTATATATATAAAAAAAAACCAGACAATTATATTTATTTTGGTTGAAGTTGAAGCAGCATGTCTAGAATGTATTTTAAATACAATCATGCATTATTTAAAATGTTCCACTTCTGTATCAACTTTCCACCAGCCTAGCACCCAAGGAGCCTATAAAAGATCATAGACAGATATGTGCAAATGACTTTAGAGACTCCTTGGACATTGCATTGTGTGGCAATAAAAATTAGATCCTCATACTTTTCTAGACATACTCAAAAGGTTAAGCTGTGGTCATAAAACTGTCTCTAGCCATTATAGCGCCTGGAAGTTGGATTCTCCCACCCATTTTTTTTTTGTTAGGTCCCTACATGTATTCCCTTCTTATTGCAAGGGAATAAAAGGTGGAGATTTTATTTACCATGACTTATGTGTAGTTTTCTCATCCAGGGGTAGATCTGGGGCTGGACCGATGGAGCTGGGCTCTGTCCGTTCTGGGAAGTTGTCTGGTCGCTGCTGGCTGGGGTGTCATCTTCAGCACCAGAAGAAGAAGCCCCAAGCCCTTCTCTGTTGTTAATGTGGCTGCTGTTACTATTGCTGGTGGTGCTGGAATTGGACGTGGTGCTGTTTGAGTTAGTTATTAGAGAGTTTTTGACTCCTTGGTGAGTGTCGCTGACAGCAGCAGGCGGGGTGGAGACGGCAGAGCAGGGGAGAGGGTCAGGTGGAGGAGAGGTTGCAGGTTGGTTATACCTTGGCTCTGTAGAAGAACTTGGGTTGGACGGATAATTTCGTGCTCTGTCATTGGCATTAAAGTGGTTGGTAGCTGATCGCCCAACGGTGAGATCCATGCCATTGTAGCCGTAGCCGTACCTGCTGGAATGCATGCTTGCTGAATCCCTGTATTGCTCGTTCACCGAGCTGTGATCTCCATAATTATGTAACTGGTAGTCCGGGCCATTTGGATAGCGACCGCAAAATGAGTTTACAAAATAAGAGCTCATTTGTTTTTTGATATGTGTGCTTGATTTGTGGCTCTTGGTCGTTTTGTGCGTCTATAGCACCCTTGCACAATTTATGATGAATTATGGAAATGACTGGGACATGTACTTGGTTCCCTCCTACGTAGGCACCCAAATATGGGGTACGACTTGCAATCACGTGCTTTTGTTGTCCAGTCGTAAATCC
>NC_053493.1:97429268-97434268 GCF_905171775.1 Rana temporaria
GCAGTGTTAATGTATTGAAATAGGAATCTCCTTTTGTTTATTAAAATATTATCGTTGATCCACAGCATCCCTATTAAATCTGGTTCTATACCATGAAAAAGGTAAATAAAGTCTGGGATTGACAGATAAAAATCTCCAGTCTTCAAAAACTTGAACAACTAGCCTGCAAGCAATAGAAAGTCTACCATAAAAGCTCCCTCTTATCTGAATGTAGTATAAAGTTTATGGCCCATACCCTGGAATGAGCCATGTTCCTTCATGGCTCTATAAAATGCTTTAAATTGCCTAAAAGAATGTAAACTTTGATGCTGGAAGACTCTGTAGTAGGACATTTGCATTAATCGCTTACAGTTACATATTGTAAGGTAGAGACTATAGAGGTGTAAGGCTGGCCATACATTATACAATGTCCATGTACAGTTTTCCTTTAGATTTACCAAAACCATAGAATATACTTTCAATTTTTATGCAGACAGGTCCTTGCACTACATAGTTGAAAATAAATCTAAAGGAAATTGAATAAGAAAATTGTATAATGTATAGCCAGCCCAAGTTAGAGGTGATGCAACACCCCCTGTTCTGAACCATCAGTGTATTTGACATAAAATAAGCTGCAAAAACATGAACATACATCTGTCTAGCTGTATACTTTAGAAGTGGAAAAATATGACAATGGTGTTTTGCACAGGAAGGTCACAACACACCTCTGGAATTTCCTGACATCACATATTTGGATGTGTCTGTGAATTTAGAGGCATTTCTGAGCTTGATTGGATGAGAGGGTGTCTGTGGGTGTGTTTGTATATGTGTATGAATATGTGCATGCATGTATCTATGTGTGTGTGTGTGTGTGTGTGTGTGTTTGTGAAGGTTGGGCACCAAGTTTGTATTAAACTGTCCCAGTCTAACTGTAATATGGTCAAGCACAAAGACAATCGACAACCAAGTGTATTTTGTTTTAAATGTCATATATTCATCCTAGGAACATGGCAAAAATGACCTATGATCAAATGCATTATCTGTACAGAAACTATCACAAATCTTTAAAATCCAGCAAAAGCAAAACATGTCAGTAGTGTCTTTAAATACATCTAAAATTGTATTATTTAACCAGCACAGTAAAATTGGGAGGATAGTTGCTGTGAATTCGATGTTTATGGCTTAGACTTCTGTAGCTATTTTATAAAAAAAGAAAAAAGGAGAATAAAGACATACTTTAGGCATGCAATTGTCTGGGGGCCTGTGAAATGTAACAGGGATTTTTCAGGCAGATCAATGGTTAAGGCTCTGCCCCTTCTGTTTCCCTTTTCATCTTGCTTCCAAGCAATAAAATCTGCTTAAACCATTAAATCTTAGGTGCGGCAGCCATTTTGGAAGGAGCATAAAAAGGGCATTCACTGACGTGCCCATTTTGTCTCTTTGTCTTTATTTTGTCGGGTTGGCTGTTCATTTCTATTAATGCAGCCGTTTATTGTTGTGTGATTTTTAATTTTTGCGGAATGAATTTGAACCATGATACTTACAACATGTGTAAATACATAAAAGTGAACTCAGGCTGCTACAGAGCTATTGTAGCCTTTACTTACTGCAAATAACATATGCATTCAGATTATTACGGCTCTTAAAAATCGCCATTTGCATTTCAAACTACAAGTACTGAGGCTTCTGATTTATAACAGTCTTTTTATTTGTATTGGATGTTTTAATGGATACGCAAATGCATAATATTATTTTCCTCTACCTGTATAAATAAAGAAAATAATATGCATTTCTATAATCTGTAGTTCTTTATCGGTGGGTCCATAATAATCTTGTTGCTAATTTCAAATTACCCAAATAACCTTCAGTATAATGTAAATATCTTCCACCACACTGGTAGATACCACAAACCACCACACAGTGGCAGCACTGAAACTACAGTCAACATAAATCCTCCACTCAATGCAGTCAAGCAGACACTGCAATACAATGCAAATTTTATACATCATCAGCTAGCAGATCACAACAAACACAGGACGATAAGGTGAAATCAGCCAGGCATCATTCTTAATTGCTGGTCATGAATGTAATAATAATTAAAAAAAAAACACACTACTTTCCTCAAAGACTGTCTCCCTTTTTTTCTTTCTAAGCAACTATATAAGGCAATAAAAACAACAATAAATACATGGCATGTGTCAGATTCAGAAATATAAAAATCTCCAACTACAATATCCCTCATACTGCAATTCATGTAAGCCACATTTACATTTTTTACGTTTATTTAGCCATAAGCAAGCTTGTTATAACCATGTTGGAAAAAAAAAAAAAGCGTTAATAAAGGCAACCTTGCTATCAATGCATTCATTCTTCTACAGCATGTTACCAAAATGAACAATAAACAGAGAAAAAGCACAGAGGCTTCATTGCAACAATAATCCTTAGCACTATAATAGCATTGTATAATATTAGTTTGTAAGACAAGATATATATAACATATATTTTGCTGTTTATATTATATATATATATATATATATATATATATATATATATATATATATATATATATATATATATAGTATGTTGCTGTTTATATTTTATAGATAGATAGATAGATATATCTATAGATATATATATATATATATATATATATATATATATATATATATATATATATATATATATGTATATATGTATGTATGTATATATATATATATATATATATACATACAGCAAAATATATGTTTCACTTTGATTTTCTGCACCGGTACTCTATGATCTAAAATGTCACAACAGAACTAAAAGCAAAAAGCAGACATGACCCATGTCACACCATAACATCACAATGCTGAGTTTCATTTATATATGTGTGTATATATATATATATATATATATATATATATATATATATATATATATATATATATATATTGAAAATAAGCTTTTCAACATCCAAACAGATAAATATGTATATCTATCATATATCTATATCTCTATCTATCTATTTATCTATCTATCTATCTATCTATCTATCTATCTATCAACTAATATATCTGTATATGTATTTATACACATAATCATATTATAATCATATATATATATATATATATATATATATATATATATATATATATATATATATATATATACTATATATATATATATATATATATATATGTGTGTGTGTGTGTGTGTGTGTAAATAAACATTCTGTATAAAGGCATTTTGTACAAAGATGTGCATGAGTTATATGTGTGTGTATTGACAATAGAGCTATAGAGAATATATATATATATATATATATATATATATATATATATATATATATATATTTGTAGTAGCTGTACTAATGCCTTGCAAGCTGATGGGGCAAGGGCATGTGTGATTGACTGATTGACTTAGTTGTGAAGTAAACAGTAAATAGTTGTGGGGTTTATTTGTAGCAAACATCAGAGATCACAAGAAGATGCAAGGGGTACAGATTTCTCACCTTGACGTTCTGGTTTTCAGGAATCTCTGCCACTTTGACAGCTGTCGCCTTGGCTGTACAGGAGAGGAACCCAGAGCCTTTTGGTGCCAGGAGAAGCAGGAAATTAGCCAGGCTGCGTGTTGAAAATCTGCCACTCTGGCGCTTTGAATCCCAAATGCCACACCTTGGAGCGGAAGGACCGAGCATTGCCATCCTGGACCTGTGTTGTAGGCTGCTGCTGCTCCCTGCGAACCTCCATTGCCTTGCCTGGTGCCTAACACAGGACAAATGGGCTGTGTGCTGGTAGAGCCAGACAGATCCGAAGCAGGACTGAGCACAGCAAAAGAATGCAGCTCTATTCTCGCAAGGGAAATTATAAAAAACTTCATGTTCACAGTTGCTATCCACATGACCAGCAGCGACCAATGGAAAAACCGAGCAACTCATAAACTTGTATTGCAAAGTTGTAAATTTTCATAAACAACAACGGATTTATAGCCATTGCCTCATCACTAAGAGGCAGGTCTTACCAAGTCGCCATCTTAACTCTCAAACAACCCCAGCCTCTGCACGCTCGGCTCTTCCATTAGACCAGGCTCTCATTTAAATATTAATTGAATTATTACCTGAAATAGGCTACTAGAGCTGGCTCCCTGTACAGAGGAAATAATCACTTCGGGTGTACATGGGCAGGCTATGTGAACCATGCATTTATTGCCTATCCCTTATTAATAACATATTTTATAATTATTCATACATTTCATTACATGCCCTGTATGATATCTGTATCTGAATGGAATCCTTTTTTTATTTTTATCTCACACACTCCCACACTCACACACGCTATTACTTTGCTTGGGTAGCACTTTATGTACTCTTTTATTTGTACTCTTTATTGTAAGTTTTTTTATTTATTATTTTCTTCCTTTTGTGTGTGTGTGTGTGTGTGTGTGTAAACATCAATGAAAAGAAAAAGAGATCGATGACCAAACACAATTGTCTTTATTGTAACCAAAAAAATATATATTATACCAGATGCTTCAAGAGAGCTCATTTTTGAAGTTTACTTGTACATTTTTATTTTTTTTATGATTTTATAATGCATAAACAATATTTATATTATTCACAAACAACACTGATCACATCATTTCCAGATGAATGTCAAGCAAAGTTGAATTTTTTTTATTTATTTTTTATTCTATTTGCATTTTTTTTTCTAAACAAATAACACCATGCTATTATAGATGAATCTTTATGAAAAATGTATCAAATGACGCAGATTTTTTTTTTTATACAAAGGCAGCTTATATACGACAAAAAAACTTTAACAACTGTACACAGATACAAATCCCTGGGATACAAATAATGTGGTCACGTTACCTTTCAAATATCAATGCAAACACGTTAAATCTACTACACCATAAACTTGGGGATTGTGGATGAAAAAAAAAAAAAGCGAAATTTTATTTTTCTACATACTTTTTGCACCGGTGCTTAATTCAAATGGTCGTTTAACTATATAAAAAAATACACACAGTCCTTACTTCACGTT
>NC_053493.1:97439268-97446768 GCF_905171775.1 Rana temporaria
TAAATTTCCTTTAGATTTACCTTCCAGTTCCACAATGTAGTGCAAGGGCCTGCATGATTGCATACACATTCGTGTTTAGGTTTGACCTCATATTGGTTTTGGAAACCCTAAAGGAAATTTGAATAAGACAATTGTGTGTGTGGCCAGCACTCACAAATACGAAATGTGTACAAATGTGCTGCAAGTAGTCTTCCAAATGTACCAAGTAGAAACAACAATTTGTTCATAAATGTAAATTTAATTAAACACTCCATGCTGGATAGATTTGAAAAAGGACTGCAATTTGTGTGTGTATTTAAAAAAAAAGAAAAACATATACCAATAATAAATATATAAGCAAAACAAAACCACACACAGACATATATATTTACTCAGTTTTTTTGGTTTGTTTTTGTTTTTTTCAAAAAAATGCATTTCTGTTTTATAATCTGATAATATGTCTGCAGTCCTGTTCTCAACTGTGTATATAACGTAAAATGACTCTTTATAGGACTTTTTGCAAGAAAATGTGGAGTTGATATTAACACGTGTGAACATAGAAAGAAAATGTCAATACCCAGCTTTTTGTAAAATGTATTGCACATATATTAGATATATTTACACAATAAAGGCAGACAGTACTTTGACCATATTCAATTTAATTTTAATAAACCTGTGGAGCTTATGCTTCAGATGAAAAGGTATAGCTGATGAATATAAAGAAAGTATGTGTATATATATATATATATATATATATATATATATATATATATATATATATATATATATATATATATATATATATATATGTGTGTGTGTGTGTGTGTGTGTGTGTGTGTATGTATGTATGTATATATATATATATATATATATATATATATATATATATATATATATATATATATATACACACACACACACACACACACACACACTGTGCAACGGTAAACACTGTAGTGACGGTTTATAATAACAAAACATCTTGCTGGATGATGTTAAAATGCCCAAATATATACTTATATCCTTATCCTTATAATATCCTTATTTAGTCAATGGTCTTAAAAAAGCAACACATTTAAAACAATTTGTATAGTCCATGTTTAGAATTCAACAGCATTTACCTCTTTGCAAGAAGAAAAAGGGGGGAAATTACAAAAAAAAAGTGCTTCCTTATGGGTGTATCAAGCTTAATATGCTTGCATTAGTAGTGTTATGCTGCCATCTGCTGGACAAATGCTATATTTACATGCACCCAGCGAAATAACCCTGAGCTGTTTGTTTCAGTTCCAACCCTATATAAAACAGCATGTGGATGTTTTGCTGCCTGCCTTTTCAAAGAGTTGATCATATAACTGTACAAAAGCTAAAGATTTCAATGTTATAAACAGTGAGAGATAGTTATTTCCGCTCTGCACATTATCTGCATTCGCCAGACAAAACAAATGAAAAGGCTTCTGTAGAAAATCTTAATTGCGGCTGGACAGCTATAAAGTCATTAAGAGGCGAATTCCAGACAGTTTGCAGACCAACCATTTATTGCACACTTTTTAGTGTCCATTCTTTTGAAGTTCCTTTCTGCCTGTAACAACAGAGGGCGTCCCAAGTGCCCGGAAAAGGCAGCAATTATTTTTTTTTCTTACCTTAGAACAGCAATGACTATTCTCTTTAATTAAAAAAACAAGCAGATGCCATTATTTCAGACCAAATAATCCCTGATTTTTAAAAAAAATAAAACAAATATTTCTGTAACTTGCATATTGTATATCTCACCAACATTTTCCAGAGTAATTATGTAGACTTGTAGAAAACATTGGCATGTCCTCCAGGTTTTGTAGAAAAGCCTGCAGCGGTTTACACTCCATAAACCTAACAGCAGTCATTTTCTTTTATAGCATTATATGGCTCAGAATTTTCCCAACAACATCCTCTGTCAGGACTTGAGTTCTAAGTGAACTGACTTGTTTTACCAAACTGGTTCTTTTAAACTATGCATTTCCCCCCCAATGTGCAAAAAAGGCGACAAGGATCTTTTAGGCCATCAAATCGTTTCCTAGAACTCGATGAATGAGGTGGGAGGCTTGGAAAAATTATTTATTTATTGTTTGTCCTTTGCTCCAAGAAATTGCACTGTGGATTCATCACATGACCATTACCGGTTTGGTTATCAGTAAGTATTTATTATGCGCTAATAAGTATCTATCTATCTATCTATCTATCTATCTATCTATCTATCTATCTATCTATCTATCTATCTATCTATCTATCTATCTATCTATCTATCTATCTATCTATCTATCTTTCTGTCTTTCTATCTATCTTTCTGTCTTTCTATCTATCTATCTATCTATCTATCTATCTATCTATCTATATATATATATATATATATATATATATATAGACATACACACACACACATATATATATATATATATATATATATATATATATATATATATATATATATATATATATATATATATATATATATATATATATATATATACATATATATATATATATAGAGAGAGAGAGAGAGAGAGAGATAGATAGATAGATAGATAGATAGATAGACACATACACACACACACATATATATATATATATAGATAGATAGATAGATAGATAGATAGATAGATAGATAGATAGATGTATATATACACACACACACATATATATATATATATATATATATATATATATATATATATATATATATATATATATACACACACACACACACAGATAGATAGATAGATAGATAGATAGATAGATAGATAGATAGATAGATAGATAGATAGATAGATAGATAGATAGATAGATAGATACATAGATAGATAGATAGATAGATAGATAGATAGATAGATAGATAGATAGATAGATAGATAGATAGATAGATAGATAGATAGATAGATAGAGAAAAGGGTGAGAGAGAGAAAGAGAGATGCATATTGTAAAAACATTAAATTTACTTTATACTAAAAAATATAACACGAATTACTGCCCTGTGGAATAATAACATAAATAGCATTATCACAACTAACAAAAATATTTTATTAAAAAAAAAAAAAAAAGAATATATTTTCAGCACAATAATTTGGTCAACAGGCCATGAGGTAACTATTGTAAATATAAAGAGTTCTGTTAGGAATAAATTATTATTATTTTATTGTTTAAAGATAGAAATATACCCAATTTAATGTTACTGTGTATAATTTATTATTCTTAATAAATTTAGCTTCAATACAGTGAGCAAGTAGGACATAACACAAGCTATAGGTAGTAGAACCCTCCCTCTGCATATATATTAATGCATATATATGTAGATCGAGTTTGAACATCAGCTCCTCTGTGCCAAGTCTAGCACATTATCAAGCTAAATAGTCCATTATCTTTTATTTCTAGACAATATACAGGACTGGCGTTAGAGGTACACCTAATCGTAGACAACATTTCAGATTGTTGCAGTCGTTTGATTGCCACATTTACTGAGGTGAATATTTTATAGATCAATCGGACATTTCTTCCAACAGCTTTTTATATATATATATATATATATATCTCTATATAACGAGAGAACAAATAACGTTACAAGCTTGTGTACTAAAACTAACCTTATTTTAAACAACCTGAGTTTCAATTTAATCCTAGATCGCAGTTTTGTACGACATTCACGCACATAAATCGGTCACAGATTCACTACATAAAACACATTATTCAAGTATACCAGCAGACTTCCCTGCTGCACAAAGAGCAAATAATAATAATTATAATAATTATAACTACTACTCGGCTAGTCTGTACAGTCAATATATAATTGTGCACAATAGTAAGGTAGTCTGTTTTGTAGAAGTAGAACAGGTAGATTTTTTTTTGTAAGCCAGCCCAACCCTAATGCCCCTTTGCCATGTTCGTGAAATAATTTAAGGAATAAACAGTACCTCTTTGATAGCACTCGTAAACCATGACTGTAATGGTTCTTGGTTTTGTTAAAGTGATCAATGTTTTATCAGAAGGGAAAAAAAATGAGGCCTGGATACAGTAGAATCGCTTGTTTGAGTAAATCCATCCACTGCTTCAATCGTCCTTTGGTCGGTCCTTGTTAATTTTTTTCATTTTCATTCTTCTGTTCTGGAACCAAATTTTAACTTGTCTTTCTGTAAGATTGAGGACTCTGGCCACCTCATACCTCCTGTCCCTTGTGAGGTACATATTAAATAAAAACTCCTTTTCCAGTTCCAGGGTTTGGTGCTTGGAGTAAGGGCAGCGTTTTTTCCTGGTGGATCTTGCATGCAGCCAATTAGCTGCTGGGTTGTCTGAAGAAGAAGAGAAGAGAGGACATTTTTCAAGTCATGTTTACAATGCCCTATACAAAAAAAGATGCATGCATGGATAGTGCTGCCCTACTGAGGCATATCCTAAAATATGCATTAAGATCACCCCACGCCCACCTTCTTCTCTACTGCTACACGATTGACCCCATTCATTGATACAGTTCTTTTTTTTCTATTGGTTGAACTAGATTTACTTGCATATCCATCTATCTATCTATCTATCTATCTATCTATCTATCTATCTATCTATCTATCTATCTATCTATCTATCTATCCATCACCCCATGCCCACCTTCTTCACTACTGCTACATGATTGACCCCAGTTAGTTTTTTTTTTCTATTGGTTGAACTAGATGGATTTTGTATAGATAGATAGATAGATAGATACATAGATAGATAGATAGATAGATAGATAGATAGATAGATAGATAGATAGATAGAAAGATAGATAGATCATCCCACGCCCACCTTCTTCTCTACTGCTGCATGGTAGACCCCAATTATTTATAGAATTCATCTGATGTTGTTGTTTTTTTCTATTAGCTAAACTAGAGGGATTTGTGTCTATAGATAGATAGATAGATAGATAGATAGATAGATAGATAGATAGATAGATAGATAGATAGATAGATAGATAGATAGATATTAGCGCATACTAAATACTTACTGATAACCAAACCGGTAATGGTCATGTGATGAATGCACAATGCATAGATCTATATATATATATATATATATATATATATATATATATATATATATATATATATATATATATATATGTGTGTGTGTGTGTGTGTGTGTGTGTGTGTGTGTGTGTGTGTGTGTGTGTGTAATATAAACATCAGATCATCCATACAGAAGTGAAACATGGGTTTATTTACTAAAGCTGGAGAGTGCAAAATCAGGCTCACTTCTGCATGGAAACCAATCAGCTTCCATGTTTTATCGCCAAAGCTTAATTAAACAAGCTGAAGCTAGAAGCTGATTGGTTTCTATGCAGAAATTAGCCTGTTTTTGCACTCTCCAGCCTTAGTAAATAAATCGCAAAGTGTCTAAAGCTGGCCATACATTATACAATTTTCTTGTACAATTTACCAAAACCATATAATATGAGGTCAGACCTAAACACTATGCAAGGAGGCAGGCCCTTGCACTACATATTAAAGCAATTCTAAAGGAAATTGAAAACAAAATTGCATGATGAATTATTTATTCCCGTCAAAGCGCCAATTCGAATGCAGATATTGAAATGGGACTTGCACTGGGTCCATTGATAACCTATAGCTCTAGTTACAGCCCAGCAGAGCAATCTCCAACAGCTACATTTGCATATTGCAAAGATCTCAGATCTGTTTCCCTGTAGCTATCCAGTACATCAATAATTTGCATAGGTAAATATTTGATTCACTTACTTGGGTCAATGGGAGGCTTCTCTGCATTTGTAAGGCTTTCTCCACTACTGGCAGCAAAGCCACCGTCGTTATTTTGCTTTTCCTTGTCAGCAGCCGGAGAGGCAGAGGCATAATCAGACAAAGACAGAGTGTGAGCCTCAAACGTGGTGCAATCCCCCCTCCTGCTGCTGGGGAGAGGCTCAGGTTTAATACCATAGTGTCTGCTGGATGGTAAGCCTGGGAAAGACAATGATCCTGGCATGGGATCCAGCCAGGATCGCATATACCTGCTGCCATCTGAAGCTGTTAGGGGTGCTTGGTGGTGCACATAGGGGTGGTACACGTTATTGGCAGTCTGAGGGTGCACTGGGTTCCATGGGCTGCTAAACACTGACGTTTTAGATTGGAAGCTGCACGGATTGTATTCAGAATGTTCTCCCAGGGCTGCCTGCCTGGGTGGCTGAGCCAGAGAGCCAGAGCCATACCTAGACTGGACCAGCTCGTCCCCCTCGTGAATTATAAAAGAGTCCACATAATAATTGCTCAGAGTCCCAGAAGTCGACATGGCCATAGAACAGAGCAAAGGACCTCCTGAAATTATGAAACTGCAGATTTCATGTAACAACTTGGTCCTACAAAGAAGTACAGTCACCTAATAAGTTGAAGGCAGACTGCATTCCTATTGGCTGCTGGAGCCATGTGACTGCGCAGCAGAACAATAAGGTATAAATCAGTCCGCAGGCTATTAATGGGTCAGTGTTTTCCAGTCATAATTTTTTATAGCAAAGCCATATGTTTTTATGCAAAAGGATATTTCAGTTATACAATGTAGTCCCCTTTAATTGTGGCCAACTGAGATTAAAAGATCACATTTTTTTTTCTTCTTTTTATTTTGCTACCATTTCAGGGACTATTTTACATCATTATTAATCACGCAGTAGGATGTAGGTATTCTCCATAGAAACTCTTCCACATTTATTTAAACAGGGAATATGGAGTCATCTATATGATGCACATAGCTATACGTGAGCTCTAATGGGCTTTATATGGTTAGTTATATATTTTATAGGTTTGTGCATTTGTAGAAGGACACATCCTGCAATATCCCTATTTACTATTGTGCTTTGGTATACTAACATTGCAGCAAATCTCTTATTTATAAGTCTTTTCAGTGCAGTTCTACATTTTAGATTTTAGAATCACACTGCAAATAATTAGAAATAACCCTGACTAAATTAATATATTTTTTTAATTTTGTTCCTCTGCACAGTGCTATTCTAGAATGTCACCCTGTAAATAGTAAAAAATAAACCCTGACTAAATTAATATATTTTTTTAATTGTGTTCCTCTGCACAGTGCTATTCTAGATAGTGACCCTGTAAATAGTAAAACATAAACCCTGACTAAATTAATTTTTTTTTTATATTGTTCATTTGCACAGTGCTATTCTAGATAAACCCTGACTAATATAAATTGTTTAAATTGTGTTCCTTTGCACAGTGCTATTCTAGATAGTCACCCTGTAAATAGTAAAAAAAATGACACTGACTAAATTAATATATTTTTTTATTTTTGTTCCTTTGCCCAGAGATATTCTAGATAGTCACCCTGTAAATAGTAAACAAATAACCAAGACTAGATTCAATTTTTTTTTTAATTTTGTTCTTTTGCACAGTGCTATTCTAGATAGTCACCCTGTAAATAGTAAAAAAATAACCAAGACTAGATAAATATATTTTCTTAATTTTGTTCCTTTGCACAGTGCTATTCTAGATAGTCACCCTGTAAAGAGTA
>NC_053493.1:97451768-97471768 GCF_905171775.1 Rana temporaria
TTATTAGTCCATTAATGGTGAGAATAAACCATGATGGAAGAGTACTGGCTTTTTGATACATTGGGAAAAAGAAAAGAAAAGGAAAGGTGTGCAGGGTCATCAGGAAAAGTTGAAGTTGGCTGTGAGCTCCCGGATCCTGTTCTCTCGGTTCATCTTCTTGAGTTTCATTCTGCGGTTCTGAAACCAGATTTTCACTTGTCTGTCTGAGAGGTGGACACTGCGGCTGATCTCTAGGCGCCGCTCTCGAGTCAGGTACATGTTGAACAGAAATTCCTTTTCCAGTTCCAAGGTTTGGTGCTTGGTGTATGGGCAGCGTTTCTTCCTTCCACTTTTAGCTGTTAACCAGTTGGCTGCATTTTCACTTTTGGAGTTACCTAAGAAAGAACAAAGTCATATTACAATACATAGTTTGCAGGAAAAAAGTAAAAAAAAAAAAAAAATATATATATATATATATATATATATATATATATATATATATATATATATATATATATATATATATATATATATACATATCATACATGCATACAAAGAGACTAATGAACACAGTGATATGAGGATAACTCATTTGCATAATGACTTCACTATTTTGACCTAGTGCTACCACTGCTTATATTATTAAATACTAGTACTAGTAATTTAGTACTGTAATGTAAAAAATAAAATGAAATACATTTACGTATAAAGGCAGCAGTGGCAAAGATTACAGTAGGTAACATTGCTCATAATACTGCATAATAATCCTCTGAGGATGTGTAACCTCTGTATTAGTATATGCTTATGTTGTTTCCAATAGGTGTAAATAAATATATGATATCGATAGATAGATAGATAGATAGATAGATAGATAGATAGATAGATAGATAGATAGATAGATAGATAGATAGATAGATTAGTTACATATGTGCCCCATGATAAAATATAGTATATATATATATATATATATATATATATATATATATATATATATATATATATATATATATATATGCCAATTGTGTGTGTTCTCTCTACCTCTCTCTCTATAGATGTATGGCCCATGGTAAATTGTTAGATGTATATAAATATATATATATATATTAAAAATAAATAAACATATGCTAAGTGTGTGTGTGTTCTCTCTACCCCCTCCCTGTAGATGGATAAATATAAAGATAGATTTGTATATTTATATATAAAATATATATGCTAAAAATGTGTGTTCACTATACCCCCCTCTCTATAGATGTATGTCCCAAGGTATACTATAGCATATATATTAAATATAATAAATATATGCTAAATCTGTGTATTCACTCTACCCCCCTCTCTATAGATGTATGTCCCAAGGTATATTATAGCATATATATTAAATATAATAAATATATGCTAAATCTGTGTGTTCACTCTACCCCCCTCTCTATAGATGTATGTCCCAAGGTATATTATAGCATATATATTAAATATAATAAATATATGCTAAATCTGTGTGTTCACTCTACCTCCCTCTCTCTGTTGATGGATAAATATACAGATAGATAGATGTTTTACATATATGTTCCATTGTAAAAGATAGCATATATGTGTGTATATATCTATATCTCTATATCTCTATATCTCTCTCTATATATATATATATATATATATATATATATATATATATATACACACAAAAATGTTGGTGTGTAGCTAATAGAAATAAGTGATCTGATTTAACAACTGAAGCAATGACTACAGGCCAGAGCCTTTCAGAGTGTTGGGTTCGACACTATTCAGGGAAGCAGAGGGCAGTTCACATCTAGTTAACACATATACCAGGGGTATTTACTGTCATATTTTGGATGGGAAGTTGGTAGTGGCGCCTGTAGCTCTCTTCAGTCCTATAAATAACTATGCTTCTTTTTTTTATAGTGGCTCTTTACTTCCTGTAGGACAAAGCACAGTTAAGCATGTGGTGTAAAGTTTAGGATGGACAAGATTTTTATGACGTCCTCACGCCCAATTATTAAATAGTTCAAAGGATCATAATAAAAAAAGAAAGAGGTCTTGATGTGTGCTGGTGAATGGTGATATGCCCCTTCCCTTTGTGATGTCACATAGAATTGCTCACCTCCGGTGTCTTTCTCCGGGGAATGTTTGCTGCTGTCAGATGGAGCCGGAGAGGAGTCCTCAGCGGCGGAGGAAGAAGTGTGGTGATGAGTCTCGTCCTCTGCTATGTGCTGCTGGGCTGCTCCTGGGTGCTTGCTAGGGGGCGACTCCTCTGCATCCTTCCGCACGTTGTCTGCGGGCATGGAAGACAAAGGCAGGGGCTGGTCGAACCGGACCTGGGGCTGGGGTACAAAGTGTGGCGGTGCAATAGCAATCTGCCCGGCAGCAGCAGCAGCAGCATAGCCCTTGGATGAGCCATAAGCCTGGGAGAGACGGAAGTAGCCTGGCACTGGAACAGAGCTGGCATTGTGGCCAGGGCTAGCCTCAGAATTAACCCTTGGGAAAGTGGAAAGGTCAGTGGCAGCAGCTGAAGTCTTAGGGCATTTGTCAGAGTCATAGAGGCAGTAGGAGTTCTCTTCTTTAATATTTTGGGTAAAAGAGCAGGAGGTGCTTGCTTGGCTTTCAGGCTGCTCCACCCGGCAGGACCTTGGGGCATCTAGCCAGACCTCCATCCCTGGAGCATAGTTCTGAGATGTGGGGGGCGCTGTGTGATTTGGGGGGAGACCTTCATTTCGTTTGCTCAAAACTGGGAAAAGTCCACAGCTCTGAAGCCCATAGGACACCTCGGAGGACGCCTGGGGCAAGTAGACCCCACTTCCCTGGTAGTAGCCCCCAGCTTCACCTCTGCCTCCGCTGATCAACGAATCCACCAGGAAAGAGTTCGCAGCCGGACCCTCTGAGCATGACATTGTTGTGGAATAATTTGGCGAAGAGAGCAGATATTCCTTTCTGGCTGACATTTCTTGTGCAAAACATGCTGAATATGATTAGAGATACCCCTGCACCACGGCAAATGAATGCAGCCAATGAAAGCTCACGTCTAGGCACCAACCCCTCCCAGTCCAGTTTCGTATGCAAAGGTTCATCTTAGCTCGACCTCTATTATATATATATATATATATATATATATATATATATATATATATATATATATATATATATATATATATATATATATATATATATATATATATATATATATATAGTCATTGACTTATATAAACATAACCATAATACACATTTATTCTAGTAGGCACATCATTCTTTATTATGCACAACATCACAATGCATGAGCTATACTTTTAAAATAGTGGCTACTTTCATTAAAAAAAAGTTAGAAATATATATTTTTATACAAAATATCATTATCTGAGATTTTTCTCTATATGCAACATCTTTTTATACACAAATAAATCGCACATAGGCTGAGTGTATAGATTGGACAATAGGAGGAAAAAAAAGGAGTCAGACAGTTATAGAAAGAGAATTGTAGGAATTCTTTGGGGTGGTCTTCAGAGTGATTCCTAATGGCTAAAGACCATGATCCAGTCGGCATTACTGACCAGCAAAAAAGTAAAATTCTAAATAAACATAACTAATTATTATTAGTTGTAGATTTCTTTGTTTGGCTACTGCATGACACACAAAATTAAAAATATAAGTTTAGAAATGTGAAATTTTTAATTAGCAATACAAAACATTAGACGGTTGGTGTCTATGGTTCTATACATTCTGCACTGTGCTGTTATACAGCCTATAATAGTTCCTATAGCTGTAAAAAAAGGTAGGTAGAACTTTACAACCTGATGTTAGTAGAACTAAAGAACTACACTTAGCCTTTCCCAGGCTCCTGTTGGAGTTTCTGACTTACATTTGGCTAATATTTTCTTCCTTTTGTTGCAGAGGCTCAGGAAGAACGATACAAATCATTTCATCAAATATTACTCTATGCAAACCACATTGCTCAGCTCGGATGTGTGGTGTGAAAAAAGTCAGATGAATCAGAGAGTTTATTAGTTGATTTAGTATGTAAATCAGTGCACCATTTTTAACCACGCATCCCCAAAGCACTTACCCTTGGCTTTCAGACGATCTGTAGTCTGCTAGAGCAAGCTAGTCTGCCTTTGCAAGCTCAAGGAAAATATCTGCTTTTTAAAGTCAGTGCTACAGTTTTATTAGCCTCCACTTGTGACTTTCTTCTGGGAAGGCCATATGAAATGAGCAGGGTTCACATGTTTCTGTAAGAATAGGAAGCCTTGGGGCCCTCTCTAAGGTTTGTGCACTGCTGGACGAGTTACTGAATACAAAAACCATCCCCTACTTAGAGCACCCCAGTAAAACACTTTACTCCCACGTTTAGAAGAACTTGTAAAACCTTTCCCTTTAATATCAGTGCAATAGGACCACAGCCAGTCATTGTACATGTCCCACAAGCCAGTCTGCTCTACAACACACATTGTTGTGTTTTTAATATCTCATTGATAACTGGCAAGTCACATTTCCTATTTTAGCTCATTTATAAACTGCATATAGAAAACACAGGCTTACGTCACACTCATGGTTTTTTTTTGTATACCACCCCGCCTCAGTAAAGTTAATTCCATATTTGGAGAAACACCCACACAACAGAAGCATAAAAAAGTAAAATAAAATGCAGTTTACGCCTATACACACACACACACACACACACACACACATATAATATATATTAAAAAATGTTTAATGTTTAATACATATTTGAATTCATTTTTATTTATATATATATATATATATTTATATTCACACACACACACACATATATATGTGTATATATATATATATATATTTATATTTAAAATACTTAACAAAAAATAATAATTATATATATATTTATATTTAAAATACATAACAAAAAAAATAATAATAATAAATATAAATATATACATATATATATATATATATATATATATATATATATTATTTTTTGTTAAGTATTTTAAATATATATATATATATATATATATATATATATATATATATATATATATATATATATATTTAACTCATCACCGCCAGCTAACAAAAGATAATAATAATAAAAAATATATAAATATATAAATATATATATATAAAAGTATATATAAACTTAGAAAATAACAGAAAAGTATAAAAATAAACACAAATATATATTACACAATATATAATTATATATATATATATATATATATATATATATATATATATATATATATATATATGTGTGTGTGTGTAAAGTTTAATATATATTTGAACTTATTTATATTTATATTTTGCATACATAATATATATATATATATATATATATATATATATATATATATATATATATATATATATATATATATATGTAAAGTTTAATATATATTTGAACTTATTTATATTTATATTTTGCATACATTAAAATATATATATATATATATATATATATATATATATATATATATATATATATGCATGATATGTTAGGCTTTTAACATCTGTAGTGACGTCATAGAAATAAGAAACTCTGCTATATGAGCCGGAGGTATGATACACATTTAACTCATCACCGCCAGCTAAATATTTCTACTTAAAAATTTAAAGAACGTGTTTTCTTTTCTTTTTTTCCTGTAAATGAATTTTTTTTTTACTGTTTCATGCATGTGAGTGAGACACAACAAAAGGCTCAGTGTCACATGTTCCAAGGGCCATGGGCCATGTTCAACAGTACAAGCCCAGGAGATTCTATTGTAGACCCGTGCCCTTCAGATGTAATTAATATCAGAAGTATTGTTGTATAATAGCATATCACAGAAAGAAAGGTGTGTATATGGAAGATTGGATGAGTGCAGATGTGTTTATACAAAGAAATCTGGATGCCTTTTATAGTCAGGCACACGTCTAGTTCATGAAGTTTAATAGCCCAGTGGTGTGCGGGATCCATTCTTTTCTTTAATCACTAACAAGAGCAAGGCAAATAGTAAACTAGTATCATCAAACTCAGTCAAGTAAAACTAATACAGCACATTTAAATCTTAACTATAAACGATAAATGGTCAGTTTGGAGCTTAGAGGAACAATTCGGCGAGTGAAAGCTGTGCTTTGTGCCAAACTACTTTTTAAATACCGAATGGAATCTCCTTTCAAGAACAAATGGGACTTATGTGAATAGAGATTTTCCCCTTACAGAGCCAGGCAGCCAACGTTCTATTAGGAGAGCTGCCTGCTCCATTCTAGTGGAAGGACAGTGTATACTGTAATTCATATCAAAGGTCCAAATAACTCCCAAATATCACTGTTATTTCAATAAACTCTCAATTTAAGAACTTGCCCTAAAATGCTAGCTATAAACCCAAAACGCCATATAAACAAAGAGGGAGAAAATGCAGGTAAAATGCGTGTAGCCACCAAGAAAAACAATATAGTTATTAAATTATAGCCACCCACATCTGTATGTTGTTATGTACAATAAGAATCCAGGGTCAACAAAAATTCTTATAAACACATATCCCTATATTTGTGACTGTTTACATAATAGATTTCCTGAAATTTGACAGTTTGTAAATTGCTTTTTGTTCTTATTTTTGTATTTAACAACTGTAAACTGTCAAAAATGTGCATGGTTGCCAAATAGTTTCATTTTCCCCTGGACTGGATCCAGGGTGGTGCTTTGAATCATATGGAGGGCTCCCTGGTGCCAAGATTGGTGACAAATGCCTATTAATGTTACAATAATACTTTTACACCCAGATATACATGAGCTTGGTTATTATCGAAGCACAACTGAAACCATTCGGTGTAAACACCTTCTTGAAGACATTTCAACATGAAATCTACATTAGCAGGGGATTTATTGTTTTTTAAATAACCCTTTAAGCCTTGGTATGGATATGCTATGAGTGGGTAAACATATTAGGCAGCTTTATTTTAGTTTTTTTTCTGTATAGAAATTGATGTTTGCATTGGGTGTGATTAAAGCCAACTTGTGTTCATTTCTAACACCCAATCATAAGCAAGGGTATTTGAAAAAAAAGTAATTTCTCTTGAACATGATTGGAGTGCACACAGGTTACACTCCTTAAGTAAAATAATGCCAGGGTGTTAATTTAGGACAGGGCACTGTTCTCACTGGCCTCTAGATTCACATCAGCACGATCAAAGTTTAAAATCACAATACTTAAATAACATACATAACATGTGTTCCAAATGTCAGATTAAACCTGGATTAAAGGGATGATACACCCAATTTTACTATAAATATTTCAGTGCAGACAGGCGTTACAATTGTGAGTACAGTGTCCAAAAAATATTACAGGAAGTACTTCATTTTATTGCATTACTGATTTTTTTTCTCACTAGGAGTCCTAAATAATCTTTGCTGGGGTAGCAGATGCTGTTTTCCTTTGGGTAAGAGTAAGACCCCATACACACTATTAGATTTTCTGCAGATTTTTGTCTTCAGATTTATGTAGTGAAAGGGCCTGCCTGATTGCATACAAATTGAAATGTAAGGTTTGACCTTATATTACATGGTTTTGGTAAATCTGAAGGCAAAAAAATGCAGAAAATCTAATAGTGTGTATGGGGCTTAAAACCTCAGGAAAATTGCATCAGGTATGTGGGACTATTTCTAAAAGCTCATTGCCCCCTCAATATGTGCTTCTGGGAGTCTGAATTAAAGCAAATACTGTAATTTTCAAAACCTAGTATTTATCAGTATAAAAGTGTAAAATATAAAGTTTATGGATATATGTCAAATACACGGCAGCTTAATGCAATGTCGCCTTGGAGGGCAGTTAAATGTTATCAACATACATTTCCTTGTTCAGTTAATTTAATATTAGCTGTTAATTATCCGGTTCCATTCGTTTCCAGTGCATCATTGTGGGTCATACAATACTTTTGGCCCTGCATTTACTGGCCAGTTTATAGTATTTATACATTTCCCTGGACTGGTTTAAAAGAAACATAGTCTGCAAGAACAAATAAAAACCTCTATTTATCAACATTTTATCGTCCAAATTAGTATAAAAATGTAATTAAAAATAAGTGCCTTATGTGTGCCAAGAGGGGAAACAAGATTACCATAACTGTTGCACATATTGTAATCAACCTGTGCTATATGTAAAATATCAACTACCTGGGCTTATATTAATTATCATGTACCTGATAGAATAACCAATCCCTTTACATGCTACATTTATATAGGGCTGTATTGAAAATAGAAATGGATGGGTATTACTTCAGTAAAAGCAATGCTTGGCATTCTTGTAAACGTATTGTATCCTTGTTATCTTTTTTTTTTAGTAACAGTGGGGTTGAGAGTGCACAATTTGGTGCAGATGTGCATGGCAGCCAATCAGCTTCTTACTTCATCTTGATCAATTAAGCATTGATTAAAAAAAAACTGGTAGGCGATTGGTTTCTATGCACAACAGCACCATATTTTGCACCCTACAGTTTTAGTAAATCAACCACAGTGTGTTGTTATACAGCTGTCTGTCTGTTAGTCCGCCTGTCTGTGTATATATTTAATTGTATATCACCTGGTAGTCAAAAACATAGCAGTTTCCTCCTTATCCAATCTAGCAAGACCCCTTTATATAAATACATAGCCCTGAGAACAGGTTGTCATGTATATTGTAATAGCAGCAGGTAGCTACACACTTACATGCTTGGTTCTGTGAAAAAAAGGATAATTGCACATTTATCACAATCTCTATATATCTTTATCAGGGATAATTCTGCATTCAGTGACTTACCTTGGCTGCTTTGTCCATCACATTAATTTTTTATTTTTTACATTTTAAACGTGTATTTTCCAAAGCATAAGCTTGCATTAATCAGATAGTGACTGACAAACTTTGCTCTTGAGACAAAAAAAACTGTAATTTCCCTGTAGTCTCCTCGCTTGATAAGAAGAGAACAAAGGCCAAGATTCTAGCATTGGCTTCTCCTGGCACAGCGGCTTTGACATTGATCTGGACAACGCCATCTTGTGGCCAATCCGTTTCCATGTAATTGTAACTATTTTCTCCTCTTTTTTTTCCTGTTGTTGTCATGTTAAAGAGATGCTAGAGAGTCCATTCAAGCAACTGTTGGAAAGCACTGATATCACGTTCACAAAAATGGCTGCATACCCTGTGTTTAGTTTATAGCCCTGCATTCCAAATATGCAAATCACAAATCACAGACACGGTTTATTGCTGAATTGCCTTAGCAACACAGAGCATGAGCTTTTATTGGGTCAGGAGACCAAAGACTCTGGCGGATAAACTGCAGGCCTCTAGGGTCTGGAGCATTTGCAAGGGAAACCAGTTAATATTTAACCCAGAAAGGAAATATCCTGTAAACTTCTCTTTGACATTCTTCTACCTAATTCTTTAGTTCTCCTTCCTTGTTTTAAAACACTATTGGTGCAATTTGGACCTGTTTGTATTTGCCAGAGAGAGAGAGAATGAATGCACTAAACTTTATTTTTCTTTACAAATAAAGATAAGCCTCAGCCTGGGCAATGTTTGACATTTCTCTTGCAGTGACATATAAACTCCAAAGAATTCTGTAAACAATAGAGGATCAGAGAATCCTAGACACTCAAGGTTATGTGCAATGTCCAACAATAGCTCCATAGAAGTTCAAAGCCAGATAGCCATTCTGCAATAAAATATGTACAAACAGGCTATGCCCAAAACAAATTAAATGGAGTTCTTAAATAATAACTGTTGCATCCAAAACAAAAGAAAAACAGGCCAGTATTAAAAATGATGAAAGCCAAAGAACCTATGTATGATGCATAAAATAGAGTATAAACGGGAAAACATGGGTTATTCAGGTGCAACTTCGCTGCCTTTCCCCCCTTCTACTAGGCCACTAAGAAGAATATGCCAGACAATAGCTATGAAAATGAAATCCATCTCTCAATCAATAATTCTCAATCAGTGACCTCGTCAGGCTGAGACTGCAGCGTCAGCATTTACTGGAGAAATCTATTAAAAGTGGGAGCACGTTGCCTGCAGTCTGCAGATTATTAATCATATACTGCAGGTGTAACTTTAATGTGTATAGAAGAAGGCAACACAAGGTAACAGTTTTGTACTTCCAACCAATTTTATTTGTCTTGTGTGCTCTCCTGCTGTTTACATGCACCCCACCAAAACTGCATGGAACAAACTCTATATACATATCAAATATGCGTTTGTAAGTAAACAGTGACATAAAATAACCTTTAGCTCTGGCAACATTTTTCATTTACTCAAAAGCAAAAGGTGTAAAAGACAAATGTGTAGAAAAATGTACAAAAAAAATAAATTTGAAGATGGTCATTTGGGGAAAAAAAACTATAAAAGAAAATAATAAAACAAAAATGTGTAAATAAAACACGTGTTGAATGAAATACGAAATGGCATTTATTTACACTTAACATATGAAACATACATTCAAACAGAGATAGTACAAATAGAGCATCGTGTCCCCATAAACTAATATATATTTTCAAATATCTGTTATAATTGCTTTTAATAACTTTGGTTCTTTTTTTTTTTTAAGGATTTATATATATTTAAATGAGATTTTAATCTAAACATAATCTATGGACTGGGCGCATAAACTCAGATTAAAATAATAGATCTGACTTTATTTTGGTATAAAGGAGTGATATATACTATTGAAGATTATTGATCATTTCCTGTGTATGATGGTTATGTCATTGTCTGGCTGCACAGTTGATTGGAATAGATCATAATAGGATGGAGGGCTTGTCTAATATTTCTGTGGTTACTCCACAGGCCAGTCCTAGACAAAGATTGATATTAGCAAACAAAGTGCATATTTCTTTAGACCGCATTGGTGGCATTAGCTGTGACTGATAAGAGTGCTCAAAGAACCAACACAGTAGGACACATGGAAATTAAGCTAACCAGTAAACCACATGCCCTATTGATTTCAATTGCAATAATAACAGCTTCTGGAACAGTACATTGGATTGTTATGGATGGTGCGGTGGTGATCACAAACAGATAGCAACAACATAATAACCGAATCCGAGCGTTGAAATTGGTCCTTTACCAAGACTGCAAACAAATTTTTGTCCAGTTTCATACACACAACCCAAAAAAATGTGTGTTAATAGTTGGTGATTGCCTTTCTCCAAGCATATGGTGCTGGGAAATGGAAGGAGCACTACTACCCTTATCCTCCCCGTCACATGTCCAGACACAAGATCAGAGGCAGAGAAGCTCCAGATGTGTTGTTCATGAACAAATGGTACTTCCCATTGTTTGTAAGTTACACGCACATCCACATACATGTAACCTTGTGGCTTGACCTTGTCGTGAGCAACCAAAAAAAAAGAAGTTTTTGGCAGATCCGGGAAAAACGTAGTTACTCTCATAAGAGGGGGTTGGCGGAGTAATACTGCAATCGGTCCCTGTTAATTTTTTTCTCTTTCATCCTCCTATTTTGAAACCATATCTTGACCTGTCGGTCGGTTAAATTCAGCATTCGAGAAAGCTGCAGCCTTTTTTCTTTGTTAATATAGACACTGAAGAAAAACTCCCTTTCCAGTTCCCTAATTTGATATTTGGTGTAAGGACACCTCTTTTTACGGGTACGTTGTCCACCTGTGGAACAAGAAACAAATACCATACTGTTATGGTGAAATAGTGTTGCTTTACAATCCTCTCCAATAAAAGTCATTTACTGAATCACTGTACCCTGAGGGGTTCAGAGTCCCAGCAGCACTACACGCAAACCCAGCGCATAAATAGTTAAAAAGTAATGCACTTATGGGCTCTATTAAACAAAACGTGTTTACAGCCTCTGTTTATATTGCTGATTATATAATTTTTATGGCTCTTCAACTACAGTAGAAACTACAGTATAATCTATTAATAGTATTCGAGGAGCTAAATGATATTGTAATACAGGAATATTTTATGAACTTGCACGTTGACGCCTTGAGTTTCACAGGAACCACAAGAAGTGCAAATACAAGATAATTAATATTTTATGTGATACCAATCATTTCATAAGGGTGCAAAAGTTTGCAGCCTTTGAGATTGGTGAAGAATTTGCCAGACAATCTCATTGTACAAATGCAAATTCTTCATAGCTTGCAGATAAATGCACGCTCTTGATCAATGCCTGCATGTATATATATCTATATATATATATATATTGCCCACCTTGTGTAAATACGTGCAGGCATGCAATCTATCTATCTATCTATCTATCTATCTATCTATCTACAATTTCTTCATGCTTGCAGATAAATAAACACTCTTGATCAATGCCTGCATGTGTATATATCTATATTTCTATATATGTATAGATTATATCTATATATATATGTAGATATATATATATATATATATATATATATATATATATATATATATATATATATATATATATATATATATATATATATATATATATATATATATATATATATATATTGCCCACCTTGTGTAAATACGTGCAGGCATGCAACAATCTATCTATCTATCTATCTATCTATCTATCTATCTATCTATCTATCTATCTATCTATCTACTAAGTTCTTCATAGCTTGCAGATAAATAAACACTCTTGATGAATGCCTGCATGTATTTACACATTTATTTATATATACCTATATATAGATATATATTGCCCATATTGTTGTATAAATACATGCAGGCATTCATCAAGAGTGTGCATTTATCTGCAAGCTATGAAGAACTTGTAGATAGATAGATAGATAGATAGGTAGATAGATAGATAGATAGATAGATAGATAGATAGATAGATAGATAGATAGATAGATAGATAGATAGATAGATAGATAGATAGGTAGATAGATAGATAGATAGATAGATAGATAGATAGATAGATAGATAGATAGATAGATAGATAGATAGATAGATAGATAGATAGATAGATAGATAGACTTTAAAATGTACTGCAATCTGGGACCTAACATAACTGACTTTCCCTGTACTAGTTGTAGTTGGTCATACTAATTGGATTTATTCTATAATGTTCAAACCATGTTGTTTTAGTATTATAGAACAGGTCCAGGTAAAAGTCAGTGACTACTATCACTATGACCTGCATAAGTCCGAACCTTCGCAGACATGTATACTTTTAGGGATGACAACTGACTTTTCCTTATGTGTAAGTCAATAGCTAGTTGTAGTTGGTCACATTCAATTGGACTTATCCTATAATGTTAAAACCATGTTGTTTTAGCATTATAGAACAGGTTCAGGTAAATGTTAGTGACTACTATCACTGGGTCCTGCATAAATGAGAACCTTCACAGACATGCTAAACCCAAATTATAATTCTAGGAATCATAACTGACCTTCCTTATCTGTAACCCAATAGCTAGTAGTAGTTGGTCACATTCAGCTGGACTGGTTCTATAATGTTCAACTAATGTCTATTTAGCATTATAATACAAGTCCAGATATAAGTCACTGACTACTACCAGTGACTTGAATAATGAGAACCTTCATAAACAAGTTCAACCTAAATATTAATGCTTAGGGGGTGACAACAGACTCCCTCTAATGTGTAATAGCTAGTAGTAGTTGGTCACATTCAACTGGACTTGTGCTATAATGTTGAACTAATGTTTATTTAGCATTATACAAGTCCAGTATGTTTATTTAGCATTATACAAGTCCAGTAATGTCACTGACTACTACCAGTGATCTGCATTAATGAGAACCTTCATAAACATACTCAACCTAAATATTAATTCTTAGGGATGACAACAGACTTTCCCGAATGTGTAAAAGCTCGTAGTAATTGGTCGCATTGAACAGGGCGCCTTCTATAATGTTGGACTAATGTTTATTTAGCATTATAAAACAAGTCCAGTTAAATGTCAATTACTACTACCAGTGACCTGCATAAATGAGAACCTTCAAAAACATGTTGAACCAAGGGAGAATGATAACTAAAGGAGTAGAAGAGGCTGTAAAATTAAATATTATTTCTGATCAGACTTTCCCTAATGTGTAATAGCCAGTAGTAGTTGGTCACATTCAACTGGACCTGTGCTACAATGTTGAACTAATGTTCATTTAGCATTATAATACAAGTATAGTTAAATGCCAGTGACTACTACCAGTGGACTGCATAAATGTCAGCCTTCATAAACATGTTCAAACCAATTGTTAATTCTTAAGACTTACAACAGACTTTCCCTAATGTGCAGCAGCCTGTAGTAGTTGGTCACATTCAACTAGACCAGTCCTATAATGTTGAACTAATGTTCATTTAGCATATATAGAACAAGTCCAGTTTAATGCCAGTGACTACTACCAGTAAATGAGGACCTTCACAGACATGTTAAACCCAAATGTTATGACAACAGACTGTCCCTAAAACCCTAACCCCCAATGTAAGCCCCCATTGTCTGTCTAAGCGCCCACAACATCTAAGTCTAATGAGTTTGGGCTGCTGATCCCCCAAGGTTTTACAGACAGAACCCATGCCTTTCCCTGTAGCCCCCCAAAAGTGTCAGAGAAGTCCTGCTGGCAAGGCAAGGCAAGGCAACATCACATTGATATCAAAGCATGCAAGGCTTGCTTTTGTGTGTCATTTTATTGGCGCACATTCTTACTGACTCTATTCTCTACAAAAACCGACCCCAGAGTTTTAAAAGGGAAAAAAAGGGGAAGGATTGTCTTAATGCATCCATTGGTCGCTGGTATTTCACGGCTAATTTCAGTGCTAAACACGTGATCTTGCCTTTTATAACAAAGTTTTGTTGGGGGAAATCTAAAGGCCCTCCATAAACCTTATATGCTTATAAAACAGCATATAAAATTTTTACCAGCGGTGCGCTAGATTGCAGAGCCTGTGACAGGCAAAGGCGCTGCTGCTGCTGTAGTTCATACGTACTCGAGCTATTGGCTTTGTCTTCTATGTTGCCGGAAGATGACTGCGAGCTGCTGTGGCTGCTGCTGCTGCTCTCCGTCCTCCTCTCCTTCTCCTCTGTCTCCCTGCACGGCTCCGAACTTGAAGTTGCGGCAGAAGGTCCGGGAAGTTTGTCGCAGTTTTTGTCGCTGGAATAATCCGAGTTCTGGTTCTCTGTGCCGCCATAGGCTGTCTCAAAGAACTGATCAAAGGCTTGTGGCAGCACCCCATTCCTGCCCACTGCGCTATAGAAATTGGAGGAGACGTTGGCATTGGGGTGGTAGACATTGGAGGCGTTCTTGCCGAACATGTCCCCCATGCTGGCAGTGTTGGAGGCAGGGAGGCAGTCTCTGTGCATAATGTCATCTGCTGAATAGCAATGGGGCAGGTTGCTCCTGGGGTGCCACTTACTGGTGGTGTCAATGGCATACTCCCTGAAGGTAACCTCTCTCACAGGCTGCACCTGGGGTAGGTTGGAAGAATAGGAATAGGGCATGGGACGAGAAGAAGGGGTTTGGGGGAGAAAGGAAGGAAGGCTGGAGAAATCTGGACCCGAGACGTAGTAAGTGCAACTTGGCAAATACATGTTAGAGGAACAAGGAACACGCTCATCAAAATCCATCATTAGGCTACCTCGGGCTGTCCGCATTAGCTGAGCTTAACATGATTCTCTAATGCAGCTGCCTCTTTGAAGCAGATCCGTGAAGTAGAAATTTGAAGACGTAAGCTGACGTGGAAATCTATCCCCATCCTTAGCAGGGAGGTGCTGGTCATGTGATCAGATGTTGAAATTGACAAGCTGCGACTATGGACCCTTTTTCTTTGTAGCCATCTCAAGGGAAGCAACAGATCGTCACTTGCTAGGTTCATAGAAGCATGTAATCTGAAATGTAACTCATGATGGGGATTTTTTTTTAGCTCCTACATCCAGTGCCTTTCCTAGAGCCATGCCTGGGTATGGACTGAGGATAATGTGGAGGCAGGGCGCAATAAAGACATCCCTCATTCTATATTTATCTATCATTCCTAAGTAGTGCAACATTAAAGTCTTTGTCTTCCTCCATAACTCCCTGCATGGCACTTCCCTCTTCTTGAAAAAACAGTAGAAGCAGCTTGTGCCAAAAAAACATAGCAAATTTGCGTAAGGACGCGAAGTCACATGTGAACCTTTTCTATAGGATTGCAATTAGGAAGCAAAGTCGCCTGTGCACCCTTTCCATAGGATTGCAATTAGGAAGCAAAGTCATGTGTGCATCCTTTTCCATAGGATTGCAGATAGGAAGCAAAGTCGCCTGTGCACCCTTTCCATAGGATTGCAGATAGGAAGCAAAGTCGCCTGTGCACCCTTTCCATAGGATTGCAATTAGGAAGAAAAGTCACCTGTGCACCCTTTCCATAGGATTGCAGAGAGGAAGCAAATTCATGTGTGCACCCTTTCCATAGGATTGCAATTGGGAAGCAAAGTCGCCTGTGCACCCTTTCCATAGGATTGCAATTAGGAAGAAAAGTCACCTGTGCACCCTTTCCATAGGATTGCAGAGAGGAAGCAAATTCATGTGTGCACCCTTTCCATAGGATTGCAGATATGAAGCAAAGTCATGTGTGCACCCATTACATAGGATTGCAGATAGGAAGCAAAGTCGCCAGTGCATCCTTTTCCATAGGATTGCAATTAGGAAGGAATGTCCCTGTGCACCCTTACCATAGGATTGCAGATAGGAAGCAAAGTCGCCTGTGCATCCTTTTCCATAGGATTGCAATTAGGAAGCAATGTCCCTGTGCACCCTTACCATAGGATTGCAGATAGGAAGCAAAGTCGCCTGTGCATCCTTTTCCATAGGATTGCAAATAGGAAGCAATGTCCCTGTGCACCCTTACCATAGGATTTCAATTAGGAAGCTAGGTCACCTGTGCACCCTTTCCATAGGATAGCAATTGGGAGGCAGTCACATGTGTACCCTTTCCATAGGATTGCAATTAAGAAGCAACGTTGCATGTGACTCTTTTCCATACTGTAAGGAAGCAAAGTCGCCTGTACACCCTTTTCCACAGGATTGCAATTAGGAAGCAAAGTCGCCTGTGCACCCTTCTCCATAGGATTGCAATGTAAAGGCATAGATAGAAATTGCCTATGCTGCATAGAGTGGCAGGATGTGTGGGGCAGACCCCATGCTCCAAGGGAATGTGCATTGCGACTAACAGAAGGCACAGTGCCCCTTCCCCCACTCTGACTGCCTGAAACCAAAGTGTAGCTTACTATTTCCTTCCTAGGGTCAAGTCTGATCACTTTACACTGCACTGGACTTTAGTCATAAAGCTTCATATCACAAAGAGGCTTAATAGTTGTAAGGTTTCATATGCCAAGGTTGTGTATCTATGTGTCTGATCTGTGTGTGTGCTTATAGCCAAGAGTGATTTTCCACCCTAGTCAGTGCCCTCTTTAAATACCCAATCAGAATAAGGGGATTGTTTTTTTTATTATTATTTGGATGAACATTATTGGGTAATTAAAGGGAACTAGGACCAGGGTGCATGAGACTCCTTTCACAATTTAGCTTATGTATGTGTTCTTGCCTATACACACATAAACGATGCAAGGTTTGATATGTCAAAGATATGTATCTATGGGGGTTCATTTACTAAAGCTAGAGAAGGCAAAATTCGTCAATTCTGCAGAGAAACCAATCAGCTTCTAACCTCAGCTTGTTTAATTAAGCTTTAGCAATAAAACCTGGAAGATGATTGGTTTCTCTGCAGAATTGTGACTAATTTTGCCCTCTCTAGCTTTAGTAAATAAACCCATATGTGTCTGTTTTCTGTGTGTGCTTATAGCCTTGATTTACTAAGAATGGTTTCACCCTAGTCAATGTTCACTTTAAATACCCAAACAGATATTCAGAGGATTGTTTTGTTTTTTGTTTGCATGAACGTTATTGGGTAATTAAAGGGCATGAAGACCAGGGTGCATGAGGCTCCTTAACACTTCAGCTCATGTATGTGTGTTCTTGTATACTACACACATAAACGCTGCAAGGTTTGATATGTCAAAGATATGTATCTATGGGGTTTATTCACTAAGGCGAATTTACTTTGCACTACCAAGTGCACTTGGAAGTGCAGTCGCTGTATATCTGAGGAGGACATGCAAAAAAAATTAAAAAAATTAAATTTTTGCTTGCACATGATTGGATGATAAAATCAGCAGAGCCTCCCCTCATTGCAGATCTTCCCTTCAGATCTACAGCGACTGCACTTCCAAGTGCACAGTGGATTTGCCTTTAGTAAACAAACCCCAAGGTGTCTGTTCTGTGTGTGTACTTTATATTTGTGTGTGCCTTGATTTTTCACTCTAGCCAGTGCTCATTTAAATACCCATCCAGAATAAAAGGATGTTCCTTTTTTGTCAATGTACATGAACATTATTGGGTATTTAAAGTGAATTCAGACTAGGATGCAAGTCACTCTTTAAGGCTCCATTCACACTGGGCTTAAACCTAATTGAGCTCATTCATGGGGTTAATTTACTAAAATGTGCAAAATCTGCTGCAACCCTGCAAAGAAGCCAAACAGCTTCCAAGTTTTTTTTTTTAAAGCTTAATGAAATAAGCTGAAGTTAGAATCTGATTGGCTGCCATGCACAGCTGCGACATACTCTCCAGTTTTAGTAAATCAACCCCCCTGTGTACTTGCTTACCAAACCAGTGAACATAAATGCTGCATGTTTTGATATGTCAAGGATGGATATCTATTGTCTGTGTTGTGTGTGCACGATAGCCTTGATTTGGGTGATCTTCACCCTAGCCAGTGCTCACTTTTAAATACCCAATCAGAATCAGAGGATGTATCTCTTTTTTATTTTCGTGAAATACTATTGGGTATTTAAATGAAATTATGGCTAGGGTGCATGTCACTCCTTTGGTAATTCATGTCGTTTATGTGTACTTGCATTTTACACAAGTGAGCATAAATGCTACAAGCTTTGATATACCAAGGATGTGTATTTATTTGTCTGTTTTGTATGTGTGTGTGTGTGTGAGTGTGTGTGTGTGTGTGTGTGTGTGTGTGTGTGTGTTTGGACTTATATGCAATATTTTAAAGTGCTTTGACCCTACCCAGTGGTCACTTTAAATACCCAACCAGAATCAGAGGGTGTCTCTCTTTTTAATTTTCGTGAAATACTATTGGATATTTAAATGGAATTAAGGCTAGGATGCATGTGACTCCTTTGCTAATTCAGCTCATTTTTGTGTACTTGCATCTTACACAAGTGAGCACAAATGCTGCAAGCTTACCAATTGTGTTTGGACCTAAAGCTTATATTTAAAAGTGATTTTGACCCTAGTCAATGTTCACTTTAAATACCCAACCAGAATCAGAGGATGTTTATTTGACTTTTTTTTTTCATTTGCATGAACATTATTAGGTATTTTAATGGAATGAAGGGTGGGTGCAAGCTACTCCTTTGGTCATAAAGCTCATTTATGTGTACTTGCTTAGTACACAAGTAAGCATAAATGCAACATACACAAGATGTCATGAGGATGCAATAATTAGTTATCGCTAATTAAATTTTAGAATACAACTTCACTGCATCATGTATGATTCTGTGTGTGTGTGTGTGTGTGTGTGTGTGTAATAGGTCTTTAAAATTACAATGTACATATGTTAAAAGGATGTAGATAGATAGATAGATAGATAGATAGATAGATAGATAGATAGATAGATAGATAGATAGATAGATAGATAGATAGATAGACAAATAGATAGATACATACATGCATACATAGAAAAATAAAAGGAAGGATAGATAGAAAAACAATAAAAGGAAGGAAGGATGGATAGATTGATAGATAGATAGATAGATAGATAGATAGATAGATAGATAGATAGATAGATAGAAAGATAGATAGATAGATAGATAGATAGATAGATAGATAGATAGATAGATAGATAGATAGATAGATAGATAGATAGAAAGATAGATAGATAGATAGATAGATAGATAGATAGATAGATAGATAGATAGATAGATAGATAGATAGATAGATATAAAAATAAAAGGAAGGATAGATAGATAGATAGATAGATAGATAGATAGATAGATAGATAGATAGATAGATAGA